>NW_015173793.1:46914-64888 GCF_001447785.1 Gekko japonicus
GCACCACGACCACTGGCTCCTCCCCAGCACTATCTACCAGCCTATCTAAAACACACGTAATGTCCGCTACCTTCGCACCAGGCAGGCAAGTCACCATACGGTCAGTACGCGGGTTCGCCACCCAGCTGTCTACCTGCCTAAGGATTGAATCACCAACTACCACGAGCCCCCCCTTCCACCCTGCCCAGGGATGGTTCCTTGGTGCAAAAGGATACCCGCTCACCAGCTGGGGAAGAGGTCCCTTCTGCGGGCACATTCCCCTTATCCTCAGCACGGTGCCCTGTTTCTCCTTGACCCTCATGCTCCCTGACAGCGGTGGGGCTGCCAGATCCCGAGTGGGACATATCTAACAAGTCCCCAAGAGTCTTTTCTGTGCACCTAACTGACTGTCTCTGCTTTTCCAGGTCAGCCACCTTGGCCTCAAGGGAGCACACACGTCCCTGAGAACCAGGAGCTTCTTGCACCGAGCACACACCCAAGACTTCTGTCCAGTGGGCAGATAGTCATACATGTGACACTCCGTGCAAAACACTGGATAGCCCCCAACCCCCTGCTGGTATTCTGGCTTCATAATTCTTTTAAAATAAGTAAATATAATCCCCCTTTTGAAACCCTTGGTATTTATGTTGTTTTTCTTGTCGAAGTCAAATTACTTTACGGGGAAGACAAAGAGCCTAGGGCCTTGGCTTTCTGGCTCTTCTTGGGCTACTTACAGAGCCCCTAGTCTAAGAGTCCCTAGGCTAAGAGCCACAGGCAAAGAGCCCTTTAGCTCACCCTTCAGCTCGTGCCAGGTCAAAGGGAGAGGCCCTCCTGACTGTCCTATCAATTAAAGAAGCTCACTGGGGGTACACAAGAGAGGGCCTTTTCAGTGGCAGCCCCACAATTATGGAACAACCTCCCAAGGGAGGTGTGTCTGGCCCCCTCACTTTTGATCTTTAGGAGGCAGTTGAAGACAGTTTTATTTAGGACTGCACTTGAAGCAGTTTGGTGTAGTGGTTAAGTGCGCGGACTCTAATGTGGGAGAACCGGGTTTGATTCCCCACTCCTCCACTTGCACCTGGCTGGATGACCTTGGGCAAGCCTTAGTTCTGGCGCTGCTGTTCTTGAAAAAAGAGCAGTTTCTGTCAAGAGCTCTCTCAGCCCCACCTACCTCACAGGGTGTCTATTGTGGGGAGGGAAAGGAGTTTGTAAGCCGCTCTGAGACATCTTTGGGTAGTGAAGGACGGGGTATAAATCCAATCTCTTCCTCATAATAGTTCATGCACAGCTAAATGCCATCAGAGGCATTTTTTAATTGTGCTTGAGTATTCAGAAACATCCTTTTTTCTTTCAAAGGTGATAATAGCTATGGTAGTAACATAGGTGGTACTAATGAAGATCATTTGGCTATGTAATCAGTCTCTATCACCTTTAGTATACCAGCTGCATTATTAGTTTTTCCTGTTTGTACAAGAATGCATTTTTAGTAAGTGGTCTCTTTTATATGAGTGTATTGATCATTGTACAATAATGGATATTTCTGGCTATACTGAAGTTTATGTGTCTTTGGTTCAGTAAACACTCTTCGATATTCTTAATATCACAAAAAATGTTGTGGTGGGGAGTCAACAAATAGTGATAAATCAGAAGCAAAATATATAGAGACAGTGTAAGGGACACTCAAATGAACTGCTCAGGTGCTGAAGTCCCATAGGATGATAATTGTTTTTCATGGTGAACATTCACTTGAATTTTTTTAATCATATGACACTCACAGGTTGAGAATATAGTTTACCAACTCCTGCCTCAAACTAGATTCTATAAGTTTTCCAACAGGTGGTGATCCAGCAACCTGCAACTTCTTTGTGGTAATTAATTCTGTGAGAAATGGACATTAGTGGTCGATTTGGCTTCAGTGGCAGTATTTTGGCACCACACTCCATATATTCCAGAGCCTGTTGCCCAGTCTGAATAGATCACACTCCAGGACTACATTTAGCTCTGCTGCAAGATGAAGACATCACTCCTATACACAAGGATGCTTACATTCTTACTGTGATATTCATGCTGGAAAAGAAGCCCCCTCCTCTTCGCTCCTACCCACACACATATATGATGGGAAGGAGGTCTCTGTTCCCTGCAAAGAAGCATAAATAAATAAAGGTTAATCCTTATGTGATACTGTGCATTGGTATACAGAAACACAATTTTTATGCTGTGTGTGTACTCCACGTCAGGAATCTGGCCTCTGGTTGCCTTATGACCAATCAGTAACTCCAATAGAAAGGATAGGTGATGAAGTTCTGATTCCTGGAACTGTGAGGACAGGAAAGTCAGAGGCCTTTATTCCTCTGATGCATTGGTAATGATGCTATTACTTTGCTCTGCTTCCAGAGACTGGCTTTTAAACTCTGGATGGGAGTGGGTGTGATTATTACAGATTTCTGAAATTATAAATACTCATTTGGGTAAAGTTTAAATCTGGATCACCCATCTCATTCTCTAGTTACATTTGAATGAATAACCACAATAAGGGGGGCTGGGGGATCAATCCATGGAAGCTTCAGCTATTGTCTTAGCCTCCACTCTTGTTTATGGGAATTTAGCCTTTCCTGTTGTTTGTATGAGTTCTAATGAATGATGACAACTGTTCAGAATGAAAGAATTCAAATCTGTTGCAAACTAAGTCAATTAAACAAAATCCTAATGGAAATTTCCAAAGATTGCATATTAGACAGTAAGTATTAATATGGGAGTGGGAGGAATTCATGCTAATGTGAAGCTGAAATAAATGTTAAGCATTCTAATGTTGTTTTAATGTTGCTGATATGATTTTATTGTAAGACGTGCGGGTTTGCCACACCAAAATACAGGGTATACCTTGAGTAAAGAAATATCTAGTTCTGCAAAGCCACTGTTCCCTCTATGCTGTGTACGTGAGTGGCTGCTTATTAATCAGGAAGCCCTGCTCAGCAGCAGTCTGGAGCCGGGCAGGGTCCTGCACTGCCCATTGCCCATTTTAAGACTACAGCAGTTATATTCTGCTCAGGATGTTCAGGGGGGGGGAGATTAGAGGGGACATTGCAAAAGACACATTAGGTTGGATTCAAAACTTGTTTTCCACCAGTGTAAGACATTTCCACCAACGGAAAAGAGTGCAATTTTTACCAATTCTCGCTCTCCCCGACTGATCCCAACTCCATCTCATACTGTTTCTAAGAGGACCCCTGACCCAGAAGTGGCAATTTGGTGAGCTCAGTTACCTCAAGCAGCAGCAGGAGTTTGGGGAAATTCTATTCGTTTAATGGGGATGATAGTACTTTGAATTCAGTCCTTTGTCTATTAAAGTGTACCAAACAACTTTGGTGTAGTGGTTAAGTGCACAGACTTTAATCTGGGAGAACCAGGTTTAATTCCCCACTCCTCCACTTGCACCTGGCTGGATGACCTTGGGCAAGCCGTAGCTCTGATAAGAGCTGTTCTTGAAAAAGAGAAGTTTCTGTCAGAGCTCTCTCAGCCCCACCTACGTCACAGGGTGTCTGTTGTGGGAAGGGGAAGGGAAACGAGTTCGTAAGCCACTCTGAGACCCCTTTGGGTGGTGAAGGGCGGGGTATAAATCCAATCTCTTCTTCTTCTTCATTTACCACACTTATTGTACAGTGTCTCAAGCAGACGTTTGTCCAGAAAAGAAATTATTTTTGCATACTACTCTCCTCAAAACATCCCAGAAAGACTAGATTATAAACAGTAGCAATGAGGACTTCCGGTTTTGGCAACTCATGGATTGGACGTGTTCCATCGAGCTCCGATGTGGGTGCTCCGAGTCATGGTGGACAGGAGGGGTCTTGGAGGATTCCAAGCCCTCTTGGAGCCCTTGTAGGGGGCTCTCTGCCTGGGGTGTGGAGGGGTGCCTCTTCCAAGGCAAAAGCCTAGGAATTGAGGCTCCCCTTACCCCAAAAGGTCCTGCTGCCGCAAAGCCATCATGGCGATTAGAGATGACTGCCGGATGAAGCGGGGAAGTGATCTAGCGTAAATATGTTCTTGCTACATTTTAAATGCCACAAACTGTAAGCTAAGTGAATCCTCTTTAAGCTGCTGAGCCATTAAAGAGAATGGAATTAGCCTATGGGACGGAATAGTGGGTGGGGAGGAGTTGGGGATCCCCCCAAAAAAACTTGGTGGTTCTTAAGTGATAACCTGAAGGGAAAAACAATACTGACTGTGAGAGACTTTAAATAAGATCAAAAGGTGCAAAATAGTCCAAAGCGCATTCAAATCGAAGAACTTTCACTTTGACTTAAATGAACTTTATCTTGTGTAAACAATGTCAGGAAGAGGGAGAAAAATGGCACTGGAGAAGAAACCCTTAGCAGGAACTACCCAGTCAGCAACTCCTACTCATATGTCGGAAGCAGCCACTGGGTTCCCTAGTATGTTGGCAGTGGTGTTGCACCCTCTGCTGGATCAGATGTCTAATATCAATAATAAACTCAATAGTTTCCAAAAGCAATTGACAGGAATTGACAAAAGAGCAGATGATACAGACAAAGCCATTAAGAAAATTGAATGGGATCAATATATTTTCCATTTGTTTCTTAGCTATTTCCCCTTCCTAAACTTCCATTAATAGTTTAACACTAAATAAACACTCTGCTTTACTCACATCAATTCATTTCACATCTTTTCAACATCCTTAAATTTATACCCATAACCCTCATTATTTCCTATACCCTAAACACACAGTACTTATTTCTCTCCACATCTTTCAGAAACACAAATAAAACTAGCAAAGACCATAAATTCATTAAGGACAATACATAACCAAAGTAATTTTAGTAAACATTTTTACCCTACTCAGATCATTCCATTCCACCACCCTTAAATTCATATCCTCTCACATTTAGCCTTGCACTCTAATAATTAAACATCCAATCATTCTAATTTATTCATTCCCTTATAATTTATGATTACACCCATAAAGAGAAACTAATCATTCCAGCACCCTTAAATTCATAGCCATTCATTATTCCCTATACTCTAAGCGCACACTACTTATTTCTCTCCAATATGCATTTCTTCAAAAACACAACTAAGACTAACAAAAACCAAAAAATGCATTAAGGACAATACAAAGCAAAACAAAATAATTTTAGTGAACACTTTCCCCCTACTCAATTCATTTCATTCCACCACCCCTAATTTTATGTCCTTTAACACTTAACATTATATTCTAGTAAGTAAACTCATTCCATTGTAAGTCGTTGTTACACCAACAAACAGAAACAAATGGAATCAAAACATATAGACATTTCATATAATTTAATTTGCCTTCTGTAACTCTGTAACTTCTTATTCCATAGTAACATGTCTATGTGCTGCACAGATGGTAAATCAATTCCAATCTCTCCTCGGGTTTTTTTAACAAATCATGTCTCCATTCCTTTTTGTCCCTTTTAATCCTTCTCTTAGATCATCCTTGTCTTTCCCTTCTCCATTTTTTCTTCTTTTCAAGCCAAACTCTGTATACCTTTCCCTTTCCTCTTGTCTTCCTTTTCTTCCATTGTCTCCTTTTAACTAATATTATTTTTTCCCTCCTTTGTTTTGCAGTTTGAAAACATAGCCTCCTGTCCTTGCTGAAACTCAGTAATCTCTTCCGGATTCAGTCCTCTCTGTTACAATAGGGGTTTCATACATATTTGCAAATGCTTGTTCTATCCCCTTTTTTTATTCCTTCTTTTAAGGCCTCTTGTATACCTTCTTTTAGAACCTCTAGAAACTGTTCCATTGTCATTTCTGTTACAAACATATTTTCGTCCATTATTTCCTCAATCTCATTTCCCCCTACAGATGCCATTTCCAAAGTCCTTCAGCATACAAACTTGAAAACAATCAGCTTGCAATCCTCATATAAATCCTTTCCCAAGAGAACGGCATATATTGCCCCAAATAGAAAAAAGTAAATCTATAACACTTAACTTCCTCTCTTCCTTTCTGTCCGCTTTATTTTTCCTTTTTGGACAAATCGGTTTCAGGGTGATGCTTTCCTTAAAGATGTGTGCAGTAACAATTCCAAAGATTTCCCTTTCCCCCCATTGCTTGTAATCCACAAAAATCACATATAGATAAAAACAAAACGGAAGGCAGCAGCTATAGGGAACATGGCGGCCATGTTCCCCTCCGCTCACCCGCGTCTGCTTCGGGGTGAAAGGTGGTCACCTCCCGTGGTGCCAGTCATGGGAGGGGCCACCAGAGAGCCCCCTGCTCCAGATCTCTCTCCGGGAGATCTGGCGGGACTCTCCTGGGAACCGAGAGAGCCCCAAAAGACACGGGAGGGAATCAGGCGTCAGAGCGCTCACGCGCCCCGCCCATCACCGCGCCGCACCACCGGAACCTCCCCCATTTATTATTGTTAATAATACTAAATTCTGAAGCATTTTCCTTTGCACAATTGAGGCTAAAGGAAGGAGAAGAATATTGTAGAAAGGAAGGCAAATTTTAAGCTGTCTTGTGGGTCTGTCTAAATTTAATAACATAGGGATATATATATGTTCAGATTTCATGAGAGTAATTCATGAAACCTCAGTAGCCATTTTGTATTGCCTAGGCAAATTCTGAAAAAATCACCAATCTCATTTGTGGTTTCCTAGGTAATTTGAAATGGCTGCTGCACTTCATTTTGAAACCTAAGGTGAGTTGGATGGGGGGAAAGATGGAATGGATGAGTAGGGCAGATAAGATGGGGGAAATGGAGCAAGAGGGAGGAAAGGAAAAAAAGAGAGAAAGGAGGGAAATTGTGACTGGATGGAGAGAAGGAAGAAAGGTAATAATAAAAGCTGTGGGGGCTGCAAGAGGGAGGGAAGGAGAGAAAGTGAAGATAGTGTGGGGAGTAGGTCCATTGTGTGTCTGGAGGGGAATATGATTCAGTTTCCTGTGAGTCCTTCCCTCAGGTCTCCTATTTTTTGTACTTTAATTGTAGCAACGCAAGTCACTACTTGGAACCACTGTAAAATAAGCAAATACATGAGACTCCACTACTTATGTTTGGAATGATTTATTTTGGAATTCAGTGATATCCTATTATAATATTATAGGAACACATACCTTAAAGAGCAGACTTTTGAATTTCTTTCATCTTGGTTGATTGCAACCAGAAGACCAATCTTCCTTACACTCCTAATGCATCATTGTAGACTGACGGATAGGAAATGTCAAGAAGTGATTGGCTAAGAAGGTAGGTAGAAAATAACTGATTCAGATAACACTGCATTCTCATTAATATTGTTGACTCTCCTTGTCTGGGGAAATGGACTCTGTTGGATACAGCTAGTCAAAGAAAATTCATTAGTTAAAGAACGGTGGTTTAAACTGCTGTAACTGACTGTGTTTTAAAAGCATCAATTATTTGAATGCAGGAGCACCTCAGTAACTAAGATTGCATCACAATACATGGAAGATAAAATGTTAGTTTCTGAAGAGAGTAATTTAAATAAAACTTTCTAGGGATTTGGGCTCTTACGGTTTTTCAATGTAGGCTTAAAATATGATTAAAATTAATATTTGAATTTTTGTAATAAGAGAATACAACACATGAATAAAACCAAAACCAATCCAACATAGGGCCATTGCTTATACTACAGAAAGTATTTCTTCACAAACATCTTCTGTTTCCTGCAGTACATAATGAAAGGATGACCATTGTTCTACCAGTGAACCTATAAACCCCACCTTCCCAGAATTGTTTATAGTGCATGTAGAGATCAATTAACATGATGCACCCATTTAATGCATTCAGTACCTAAAGGACTGACTAAAGGAGTTACAGATTGTTGAATACGAGACTCAACGCAGCTTGTGAACAGTGAATCAGCTTTTATTAACGAAGTCAGAAGAAATCAAGAATGAGACAAAAACATAGAGCAACAGGCTCTCTTTTAAACAGTCTGGGCTTAGGTAGCCATGCCCACATGTCATGTAACAACCAATCACTATTTACAGATAAGGTCCAATCAGAGTGCTTCCCTCCATAACATTGTGCTGCTCTGATTGGTGGACTTACAATCCTGTTAAGAACTCAAGTTCATCACAGAACTTAATACATAACAATTCCTCCCCCCTAAGATGGAACAACCTGGGAGCACACGTAGTCTTTTAAATAAGCAGGAGGCTGCATACTCAGTTGTGACCGTCTTAATGTCACAGCTGGGAAATAGCTTAGCTGTTCCCTGCGGTTAGGGCTATCCAGGGTACCTTGTTGGCCAGTTGTCTGAAACCTGTCTTTAGACAAGAGACTGGGTTCAGTCATGACACTGGGTGGCTCTCCCTCATGGGAGTTGTAAGAGTTTGGAAACTCTACCCGTTCATCCAGTTTGGGTACGTCAGCCACCTCAGTATTGGGCTCAGGGTCTACCTCAGCCCACCGTTTCCTTAATTGGTCAATGTGCCGTTTGAACACATGACCATCTGTTAACCATACTGCATAAGTACACAGACCCAGTACCTTGGTTACCATTGCTGGCAACCAATGATGCCCTCCTGCATAGTTCCTGGCATACATTAACTCCCCCTCCTCAAAACCCCTGGTCCGGTTGGTGGACTCACTTTGTGGGGGTCTGGACATTGTTAGGTCCAGGTGCATGTGGTTGAGGAGCATTGTTAAGCACCAACCCATCAGCATTTCCGCTGGGCTCCGCCCTGTCATCGAGTGTGGCATGACATGCTGGTGCAGGAAGAACGACGCCACCTTTTGGCTCCAGTTGCCCTGCACTAGTTGGCTAAGAGCTTCCTTTGTGGTCCACACCATTCTGTTGGCCTGCCCATTAGTAGCCAGGTGGAATGGTGCGGATGTGCTGTGCTGAATCAGATTTGCCTCCAAAAACTCTTGGAACTCTGTTGCTGTTAAACAGATCCCGTTATCAGACACGAGAGTGTCCGGCAACCCATGGGTAGCAAAAATGCGGTGCAGCGCATTGATAACATTTAGGGCCATCGTTTTAGAGGTTGGAACCACCTCTAACCACTTTGAGTACACATTGACAATTATCAGGAAGATCTGCCCCTGAAAAGGCCCCACGAAGTCGATGTGTACTCTCGACCAGGGCCGGTGACTTTTCCCACTGCTGTACTGGGGCATGTGGGGGATCAGGTCGGGACAGCTGACACTCGTGACACCTTTGCACCCAACTCTCAATTTCCAAGTCGATTTTAGGCCACCAAAAATAGCCCCGAGCCAACCCCTTCATCCGCACAATGCCGGGGTGGCATTCGTGCAGCGCCTCAAGGACCTGAGTTCTTAGCTTGGGGGGAACCACCATCCTATTTCCCCACAATAAGCAGCCCTTGTGGACTGAGTTCACATTGCCTTGATGCATAAGGCTTAAATTCATCAGCAGCGCGCCCCCACCGGGCACCTCCTCCACACCCAGTTGAGCACCCTGGAGATTGTGGAGTCTCTGGCGGAGGCGGTCGCAATGTCCAAGGCGTGCACCGGAGGTTTGGCCAGTTCCTCGAGGGCCATTACCTCAAAAGCCAATACAGGATCCGAGTCCAGTCCAGGTAGAGGACATTGGCTGAGGGCGTCTGCATGCCCCATGTTCTTGCCCGGCCAATATTCCAGAACATAGTCATAAGCAGACAAGAATATGGTCCATCTTAACATCCTGGCCAACAAGATGTTGGGCGTCTGGCGGTCTGGCACGAAAATTCCCAGAAGGGGCTTATGGTCGGTCACCATAACAAAGGTCTCGCGTACAAAAAGTTGTGAATTTTTTTCACGCCAGCCACGAGCGCTAGGCCCTCTTTGTCTATTTGTGCATAGTTCCTCTCATCTGTGGTGAGCGTCCTGGAGTAATATGCAATTGGCGCTTCTCTCCCGTCTGCCAGTACATGGCTCAAGACAGCCCCCAACCCATAAGGTGATGCATCAGCTCTTAATAAATAACACAGATTAAAAGGGCCAAAAATGTTTTCTGATTAATTGAGTCCTGGTTAAGTGCACAATCCTATGCAGGTTTTCTCAGAAGTAAGTCCCACTGGGACCTACTTCCAAGTAGGTGTGTATAGGATGTCAATGTAAGATTGTAAAAAGAAAATCCATCAAGGAAATAGTCGCAAAATGGCTTGGCAGGAGTCTTAGAGATACAGGAAGTCCTAGAGTAATATGAGCACATTTTCCCCCAGTGTTGAAAGATAGTAAAAGTTCCACTAATATTACTGCCTCAACAGTAACTATATCAGTAATAAGAACTAAAACCACGCAAGTGTGCATTGCCTCCTATAGAGCCATAAACATAACTGTCCAAAAGCTGGACCCTCCTCTATATTCCTTGCATCTCAGAGGTGGAGTGAGTGGATTTCATACTTCAGAGTTAGGGCCTGACAGACTCTGTTTTTAGGTTCATAAAGATATAGGTAAAGGTTTCCCTTGCTCGAAAGCTAGTTGAATCACACTCTAGAGGGCAGTGCTCATCTCCGTTTCCAAGCTGAAGTGCCAGCATTGTCTGAAGGCTTTTCTGTGGTCATGTGGCCAGCATGACTAAACACTGAGGTGCACACTGTTACCTTCCCACCAAAGCGGTACCTATGCATCTACTTGCAATTTCTTGCTTTCGAACTGCTAGGTTGGCAGGAGCTGAGGCCAGAGACAGGAGACAGGAGCTCACTCTGCCATGTGGCACTAGGGTCTCAAACTGCTGAACTACAGACCTTCTGGTCTGCAGCTCAGCATCTTAACCTTTGAGCCACCGTCGCCCCTTTAGATTCATAGGATACCCCAAAAGAGGAGTAATTGCTTATGATAGTGTTTATTAAGGGTTATGGGTTAACTAGGTGTTATAGGAAGGGTGAGAATTACATAGCAATGTAATTGCTATGTTAGCCCCCAGGTGGTAGCTGGAGATCTCCTGGGATTGCAACTGATCTCCAGTGTTAGCCGAATTGCTTTATCTACAGCAATTGGCAAATTAAATTTACTCTGGTTTCTTGCCCGTGTATACCAAGGTCCAATCCACCCCAAGGTTTTGGCAGTGAGAGAGTTGAGGCCAGTATGTTCCAAAACAATCTGTCTTTTACTTAGAAATATATAAATCACATACACACAAATCAGATACACGCACACAAACAAACAAGTTCCTTAGGAACACAGAGTTACAAAGAATCACTTTTGCATTCACAGGTGGGATGATAGAGAGCAATACTTATCTGTCCTGAAGCTTGTCAGTTCCAACGAAGAATGAATGGGGAGAAATAGAAATGCTAGGGGAGTTATCACACGGCTAGAACCAGCCAGCGTGTGGGTCTCTTGGCTGCGCACACCAAGATATTAAGTAGGGACAAAAGATTTGGTACAGAGAGCTGGACATGAGAGGAGTTTAAAAGCAGACAGGGGGTGATGGGGGGAGGTGGCTAGCAAAGGCCAGGCGACCTGCCCTTACCTTTTATAGGTGAATCTTGGGTGGGTGGCAACTATGCCAGTCTGTGGATCCACCTACCTATTAGTCCGTCCCAAAACTAACCTTATTGGCTGCTTGCCAGGAGCGGTGGCTGCCTAGAGGTTTGGCCAATATTGAACGTTAAGAGCCTATCTTCAAGAGATGGCATCTGGGCAAGTGTGAAAGTTAGCGTCAAGGAATCTTCTTGATGTGCAGATAAGGTTGCCTTTCCCTGGTCATTAGAGATGCATCTGGCAGGAAATGCTCTTTCAGATGTAAAACAGAGATGTGTAGTACGTGTCTTTCAACAGTTCATCGATGGGGGTTGCTTTCGTGCAAGCTGTTGTTTGCTGACCATAATGGCGATGTGTGCTTCTTCCCTCAGGCTAATAGCTGTGTATTTAAGACCTCATTAACATGTAAGGCTTAGAGCAGGCACCATCTATGTGTATCTCACAACAGGTGATTTGAACAGTTTCCTTTGAGCCTGTGGGTGTGTGCACAGTTCATGTAGTGCTTGGCAGCAAATATAAATCCATAAAGCAAATATCACTCTTATTTCTCAACACCAGGCAGTACAGATCAGTTCACCTGGAGAAAACGGTTGCTTCAGAAGGTGGGCTCTATGGCATTGTACTCAATTGTAGTATCTCCCCTCCCCAACCCTGCCCTCCCCAGGCTTCATCCTCAAAATCTCCAGGAATATCCCAACCTGGAACTGGCAACCCTAAACACAACACAACGCAACATGCCTCTCTAAAGACTGGGGACTCCAGGAAGTCCTCTTGGGGGTAATTGCTGGTCACATGCCAGCACAGTTCTGCATAAAACAGCCAGAGCCAAGGTTCTTGAGGCTAGGGTTGCCAGCTTAAGGTTGGGAAATTCCTGGAGATTTGGCTGTGAAGGATAGAGTTTGAGGAGGGAAGTGAGCACATCAGGGATATAGGGTTCCCAAGTACCTACCTACGATCCGGCGGGGGACACATGCTTCCCCGCCGGAAGATTCTTGCTTGGAACACAGGTGCTGCACTATTCCGTCGCCCAGATGTGACGTAGGCACATAGCTGGGCGACGCTCTGGTAATGGGACTGGATACTCGATGGTACTATTGAGTTTCCAGCCCCATTGCTACAGCGTCGCCTGGCTACGTGCCTACATCATGTCTGGGCGATGGAATAGCCAAATCCAAACAAAACAGACCTCCCAGTAACCACACTCCAAAGAAAACAAAACTGGGGCCAATATCAATCCAAAGATACACTCTAAAAGGTAAGTTTAGTATGCTTAATACATATGCTTTAAGTATAAAGCATATGTATTAAGCATACTCAACTTACCTTTTAGAGTGTATCTTTGGATTGATATTGGCCCCAGTTTTGTTTTCTTTGGAGTGGGCGATGGAATAGTGCAGCGCCTGTGTTTTCCCCATGGGAATGGTCCCGTGAAGAACTACACATCCCCCGCCGAATTAAGGTAAGTACTTGGGAGCCCTGCGGGGATATGACGTCACAGAATCTACCCTCCAAAGCTGCCATTTTCACCAGGAAAACTGATTTCTATAGTCTGAAGATAAATTGTAATTTTGGGAGAATACCAAGTCTAGCTTTTATAAAGAATGTGGCCTAATTGCAAGAAAACTCCAGCACCTCTCCATGGGATGATTTCTCATAAGCAGGCTGTTTACTGCCTTCAGCGTTATCTGCTAGGCTTGGGGCTAATTTGCTGTGAATTGGCAGTATAGACCTTAAGCTTGGGATAGAGTGAAAGAGGTAGGGTTAGCATCCTCCAAGTGAGGGCTAGAGATCTGTAACTTGTCTCCAGGTTACAGAGGTAAGGTCCCCTGCAGAAAAAGGCTGCTTTGGAACATGGGCTCTAGGGCACCATTATATTCTACTGAAGTTCCTCCCCAAAGCCTGCTCCACCCCCAAGTATCCAGTAATTTCCCAACTCAGAACCGACAACTCTAGAAGGAGGTTAAATAGTGACTCACTATCTCCTCATACAATGTCCTTCCATGTGTATATCCAATATGGTGACTCTCACTAATAAGGCCTTTTCTGTGGTGATGCCTCATCACTCGATTCTCACCCTACAGAGGTTTGCTTAGTCCTAATCTACCTAGTTTTAGGTATTAGGGAAAAATATTCATTTCGTAAGGCTTTTACTTAATCATTATTAATTTTCAATTGACTCAATTGGCTGTAATTTTATATATCATCATTTGCTACATTTATTCAGTTTTGATTTTGGTATTTAATATTTTAGGTTGCTTTTTATCATCAGTTCTTCATTGTTGATGTTGTTTTATTATTGCTTTTATTGCCATTTTATTACAATTTTTATTGTTTTAAAACAATTTTGGAAGATGCTTTGGGATTCTTTTAGGCTAATAGTTTGGGCTAAAATCGGTTAACTAAATAAAAAAAAATGCTATGATGAGCACTTAGGCAGGAACTTTTTGACTTGTTAAGAGTCCTCTACAAATCTTTTTCTCCCAGACCTCCAGACTGTGGAGTTGGGAGGAGCAAAAACATGCAAGTGAGACAATAAATCCTATTTGTCTGATAATCACTGGGCATTATGGTGTTTTGTACATTGCTATGAACTAATAGCACAATCTCTGGTTTACGTGATGTTGCCTTGCCAGTCTCAATAGATTTCTACATCTGCCATAAACAACAATATTTATTTAGCTTCTCCTGAAGTATGTGTTGTGTTTGGAAATGTACAGCAGCTAGGAAGCTATGAAATACAGTTTTCTTTCACAGAAATATTTTTAAAACTGTGCTATGTAAAATGATGGTGGGATCCCTTTGGTTTATGGGGGGAATGATTTTTTTCACCAATATGTTTTTATGGGATCTCTTTCCACAGTTATCCAGTGATACGTTAGAGGAAAACATGAGAACCCACAGTTAGGTTGCCAATTCTAGTATGGGAAATTCCTCGAGAAATGGAGGTGGAGCCTGGAGGAAGTATGGGGAGGGGAGGGAGCACACGAGGGATGTCCCAAGGAACTGGTCTCTGTAGTCTGGAAATCAGGTGTAATCTCGGGAGACTCCAGCCCTCACCTGGAGATTGGTAGTCCTAGCCCACAACCATGTTAGCATCTTTCACTTCTTAGGCAGGGCTAAGGAAAACGGATGGGAACACGGAGGTACATTTCCACAAGACCGTAACAACATACTTCGATAAACTCTCTGTTTCCCTTCCACCAGTACAAGGTAAAACAGTGCACACAATCAGAAGGACAAGGGAAACATAAAGTGCCTGATAGAACACAGCATTCTTGTGCCCATTAACCAATTGGAGGCAAGGCTCAGAGAGTTTTTAAGGGGCCTGCAACTGCCTCCCCTTGGTACTCTTTCTGGCAAATTGGTACCCAGCTTCTTTCACTGTTTACCACTTGTTGGTTGATTTACATCTAGTTTCTAAGAACAAAAGAATATGAGAGCCATGCTGGATCAGACCAAAGGCTCATCTAGTCCAGCATTCTGTTCACACAGTGGCCAATTAGCTTCCTCTAGGAAGCCCACAAGCATGCATTTTTATTTCCTACTTCCCCAAGGAGCTCAGAGTTACATACATGACTGACTGGGAATAATTTCCCCTGTTGACCCCTGTTAAACTACAGTTTTACCACCTACTCACAAGGTTTTGGGAAGGTTGAAATTCTTAAACTGGATTGACGCCTTAACAAGACACTTAAATTGGTCACAACTTGGTCCTAACTTGGTCAAGAGAAAGGCAGACTAAATGTTTTAAATAAATACATATTATAAATAAAATGACAGGTAGACTGCAAGTTAAGGAAGCAGACAGACATTCCATTATTTTATTAGTGATCACAGACCAACAGGTCATAAGCAAAACGGGTGGGGGAGAATACACAAACATAGTATACAGGCAAACATGGGAAAACACAAAGGTACAGAATTACCTTTTAATGTAAAGGTCCATTACATGCCGTAGACAAAAATTTATAACTGTGAGAGTCACATTTGGGTCAGTATCAGCTAATAGCTTAGCTAAAATCTCTTGCTTTACAGCAAGACTTCATTTTTTTAGATGTAAATTGTGATCCACTTGTCACGGGCATTATTGTATTTTTTGCAATCAATGAAAAAGTGCCAAATGGTATCTAAATTCCCGGATTTGCAATCACAAAGCTGCTCATAGAATGGAATCTCTGAGAACCTACCTGCTAGTTCCCCTAGTGGCAAGACACGTATTTATTTATTTATTTAATTAATTAAATATTTATCCTGCCCTCCCCACCGAGGCAGGCTCAGGGCGGCTTACAATACATACACATACATTTAAATAGATGCACACACTAAAACTCCACAATATACTGAGAACAAAATAAGTTAAAATCACAATAATGTAAAACCATTACTACTCAGAGCATAAATAGTGCAGGATGGCGACATTTTCTCAATATTTGAATGTTCTCCTACCCTTAATCCAGGCTGTTGATCGTCAGGTTGGCAATGATGTTGGTGTTAGGGCTAGGGTCATGATGTTAAAGGTGGCCCCCTAATTGAAAGCCTGGTGGAAGAGTTCCATTTTACAGGACCTGTGGAACTGCAAAAAGTCCCACAGGGCTCTGATTTATTTATTTATTTATTTATTCGATTTCTATACCGCCCTGACCCCGTCTCTGGGTGGTTTACACAGAGGGTTCTAAGAATGCTGCTCCCTAACTAGGGCCACATAGTACAGGGACGGGGTTTCCTACCGGCACCCAGGTGGTGGGCCATTGTTTCTCCGACTCAGCTCCATTTTCTTCCCAGGCGGTCTTCGGTCAGGACGTTCATCCTGGCGTTCAAGGTGGATCATAGTGGCTTCCTTCAGCGGGACCGTTCAGGCGCATGGTCCATGTCTGCCATTGGCCTTGGCTGCGTCCCTTAGGCTCCGCTGTGCCTACGTTTCACATCGTTGCATGCCTACTGGTCTCCGCCTCTGCCGTTGTCAGCTGCATGGTGTTATGCTGCTGGCCACCAGGGATTGCTCCTCCGACCTTGCCGCTGCTGCTGCTGCATCGCCACGCCGCCTCTACCGCCAATGCTCTGCTGCCACCTATGTTTCGCCACCGCCGGTGCCACTGCCACACACCTCGCCGGAGGAGGGTGCCCCCTACCCATCTAAGGGTAGGTACCCATTTGTCTACTCGCTTTTTATTTTTAATTGCTTTCGAGCCGCTGGGTGGGCGGGAGCTGGGACTAGGGTCGGGAGCTCACCCTGACCGTGGTGATTCTCGAAAAGCCATAGTGGCTGTTCAGAGTTGTTGTTAAGGCAGGCATTTTACCGCCTGCGCCACCGCTCGAGGAGCTCATTCCACCAGTAAGGGTCCACCACAGAAAAGACCCTGGCCCTTGTTGCGGCCAATCTGGCTTATTTAGGGCCCGGAAGAGGCAGGTGATTTTGGGATTCCGATCTTAGTGCTCCCTGGGGCACATATGGGGAAAGGCGGTCCCTTAGGTAAGTAGGTCCCTGACCATATAGGGATTTTTCCGGGCATGATCATACCACAACATCTGGGAAGCATAGTGCTCCCGTGGTTATCCCGTGGCATCCCGCCGAAAATGTGGATTAAAAAACTAGTACCTACAAGGTACTGGTTTCCGGACACCGCGGGGCAAGGGTGAGCGCCTGATCGTGTTTCCGGTGGACTCCCATGGCATCCAGCGCCCGCCGATGTTCCTTCGCAAACAAGGTTCCCCCCCCCAAGTCTCCGCAGGATGCGCAAAAGCGCCCAACGGCACTTGCGCACAAACTGCGGTAAGACGAACATCCGTTTGCCATGGGAGCGGCGCCTAGAGATTGCTGCTGTGATTACACCGCACCGCTTCTTTGCCGCGCTGCTGGATAGCCGTGTGATTGGCACCTCACCCCCTAACCATGGGACCTCGACGGGACGTGTGATCGGACAACTGCGTGTTATTTTGCTCCGGGGAAAACAGCCACACTTCCTCCCCACTTTTTCCAGCCCGTGTGACCGGGACCAGAGTAAGTTTTAGGATTAACAATATCATGATTAGCTGGATTGAAGGGAGAAGCAAGACTCAAGTCTGGAGATGATTTAGGGCAATCCTGATCATGGTTTAAGGCATCAAATCTGATTGAAATTGGGAAAGTATCAATTAGCTCATTAAGTTTACTTTGTTTGCTCTGTTTCATTAGAGAATCCTTTTGCTCACTAAATGGATATATCACCTTTTTTTTGCTCGTGATGCAGCCTGGGACAGAAGCAGAGTCCATAAAATGATCAGAAGGCAGGTAGAAAGGCAGCAGTCTGCACAAAACAGGTATTAAGCAATCAAATAGTTACTGTTGAAAACACAAAATCCAAAGGTCCAAAGATCCAAGAGGGAATTAGATAAGCATATGGAGCAGAGGTCCATCGGTGGCTATTAGCCACTGGGTATAGATAGGGACTCCGGGGCAAGTGATGCTGTGTATTCTTGGTGCTGGGGGGGGGTCAATAGTGGGAGGGCTACTAGTGTTCTGGCCCCACTGGTGGACCTCCTGATGGCAACTAGTATTTTTGGCCACTGTGTGAAAGA
>NW_015173793.1:65214-91099 GCF_001447785.1 Gekko japonicus
AAATCAGGTGTGATATGAAAACAAAGCATATTCTATAGTCTCTCTGGCATATTCCTAAATAACATAAACTGTCACAAGAAACTCAAAGGTACTTTTAGTATCACAGAAATGGGAAACCTGCAAGGACTTATGGGAGAGGAAAGATCTCAGCCAACACTGATCCTTGTTTCCTTCCTGTATAGAAATTTTGCTTTCTGCTTTCTATAATCCATGCCTTCTCCTGTGATTACATTCTGATAACATGCTGTGTCTTATTTCCTCTGGCCTGACCATTTGGCCAGAGAAACTTTATAACCATGCCATATAACCCACATTTTTTCACACCTCTAAGGGAAGAGGCAGACCTGATGACTCCTGGCTCTGCCTCACATTCAACAAGTCACATAGGCGATGGAGAAGCTAGAAGCTGGGTCACCTGATTGCAGGAGGAATTCCCAAACTTCTAGCCTATCCCCACATGCAGCTATGACAACCAACAATTGGGCACCTCCCATGCCCACTCGCAATTGGCTAATAGCCACATCTAATTTGTGACTGGAATTGGGCTATAATTGTTTGATTCCTATGGGAATGAGCTCTCTCTTAGCTCTTGCTCTCTGCTCCTGTTCTCTCTGCTTGTTTTATGGCACCTAGAAATGCCATCTCATTTATTTATTTATTGCAATTATACCCCGCCCTCCCCGATAGGCTCAGGGCGGCTTACAGAGGCAAGGCAAAACCTTGCCATAATAAAAACATAATATACAAAATGATTTAAAAACATATAATACATCTTTAAAACATCCTAAATTAAAACATGGTGCTCAATAACTTGCATAATTCCAGAGGTGGCAGATTGTAGGTCCGAAGTTCCGAGTGGTACTTCCCACAGCTCAATATTAAGATGTTCCTCAGGGCTTCATCCAAAACAAGGCGATGGTGGTATAGTAGGGGCGGCGGCTCCTACTCAAAGACCTGGTGGAAGAGCTCCGTCTTGCAGGCCCTGAGGAACTGCATAAGATCCCGCAGGGCCCGGATCTCCCCTGGGAGCTCATTCCACCAGGTAGGAGCCGCCACCGAAAAAGCCCTGGTCCTAGTAGCAGCCAGCTTGGTATCCTTGGGGCCTGGGATGGCTAACAAATTTTGGGCCCTTGACTGTAGTGCTCTTGGGGGAACATACGGGGAAAGGCGGTCCCTCAGGTAGGGACAAAGAACTGCTTTGTGAACTGGATGCATGCTTGCACAAGATGGGATTCCTACTCAAAATCCCTTGGTGCTAACTGGATTATCACAATGGACAATCTTGTTGTCTGTTCATGTGCAGGCATTGCAAGTTAACTTGTAAGAAGGATAATCACCTAAATATGTATTTTAGAAATGTTTTATATTATTTTCTGCCAACCTAGATGTTTCCTTGGGTATACATGAACATAGCCCACAGAGGAGGGCCACCCATCACCATTAGAAATACTGTATAAAAACTGTGTGAATAGTTTCCACATCCAAATCAGAAGACAGATATGTACTTACAAGGAACAGATTTATTTCTTTGTTCTGTACTTGCTTCTCACTGTGTAATGGAATATGTCCAATTATTCCTTGTATTGGATTCCAGGATTCTCAAATGCTGACTATGAACCATTTAGGGTGGTAACAATGGATATTTGCACAATGATTACAAAGCAAAATATCCATCTGTTTTGTTTTGTACTTGTGCATTGAGCCTTCATTATGACTGTTCTACATTCATACATCACATGCTAGAAGGAAGAAATTAGCACTGTAGATTAAAAAGATAGTTTTAGTTTCAGGTTGATATCTGTGTTGGTCTTCCCTAGAACAGCAGGATTCAAGTCCAGTAGTATCTTAAACACCAACAAGATTTCCAAAGTATAAACTTATGAGAGTCAAAGTTCCTTTGGCAAATAAAATAGTAGCGAGACTGTTACTTTTACTGGAGAGCCAGTTTGGTGTAGTGGTTAAGAGTGGTGGACCATAATCTGGAGAACCGGGTTGGATTCCCCACTCCTCCACATGCAGCCAGCTGGGTGACCTTGGGTCAGTCACAGTTATCTCAGAACTGTTCTTTCAAGAGCATTTCTCTCAGAGCTCTCTCAGCCCCACCTACCTCGCAGGGTGTCTGTTGTGGGGAGAGGAATAGAAGTATATTGTAAGCCACTCTGAAACTCTGAGTGAAGAGCGGGGTATAAATCGGGCTCCTCCTTCTCCTCCTCTTATTTCATTCTTTTTTATTCCATACCAGTTCTTAATTAAGCATTTGTACTAAAACTCAAAATTTGGTGCATTTCAGCTTTGCAATTTTGATTTTTTAAAATGTCAAAATTTGATTACAAAAATATAAAAATTAATATTTGCATTTTGCAAATCCTTTGATCCTCAAATTTGACAGTTTGGTTTTGTTAAATGAAGGGAGCTATTATAAAAGTGACTGAATTATCACATTTCATTAGATAATGCTAAACACAGATTACTAATGAACGTCAGCTGTCAGTTAAATATCGCTTTTCACATGTCAAATACTGTCAGATATTGACTGCTGCAGCATAAACCTTTGGATGTCAGATGCTGATGTTCATCATAATGTTTGACAAATGTTTGCTCATCCAAATAGTATTTGGAAGAAATTCACTGTCAACATTTGAAGAGAAGTGTTTCAGGAGAACATGCACTTTAGCTTTGGTGACTTGTACATATGTAGAATCAAACTCCTTTTCAGTTGCTTGAGCAGAGGAGAAAGCTCTCCAAAGAGCAAAGTGACAGGAGCCATCCTGACTGAAATGTACTATGATGGAACCCTTTAATTCCCACTGAGCTGACAGAAACAGTCAGGTGAACTAGAAACATGTCCTCCTGGTGTGCCAAGAAGAATATTTAATTCTGATTGCTTCTACTTCTACCTCCTAGGGTTAACGTGAAGCAGAGAGAAGTTAATTGTCAGTACAAATGTTTATTCGGAAAGGTCCAAAGGTCCAAAAGTTTGTTTAGCTCTTACTTGCTTACAAAGTTACAAAATCAGTTGTCAGATAATGTATTTATTTAATTAATTAATTAACTTGGGTGCAGTTGCACATATAAATCATTCCTACGGGAACTCATATCGTTTCTCCCTTGAATATAGGGATAAAAGAATAATAACTTAAAGTCAGACTGTACAGTGTTAGGGAACACTACTGTTCCTTCTCGTCAGATCTTGGAAGTCAGCCTTGGCCAGTATTTGGAAGGGCAACTTCCAAGGAATACCAGGATCATGACGCAGAGGTAGGCAATGGCAAACCACCTTTGAAATGTCTCTTGCCTTAAAACAAAAACAAAAACAAGTCTAGCTCATCACCTAGTGGCCCACAACACTAAAAGAGCTAGAACTTCTGGCTGTCAGACAATCTTTGGATCTCCTGGCTATACCACATAAAATGCCATATGATAATTAATTAATTAACTGCTCCCTCTTGGATCCAGTGGTGAGCCAACATGTCTCTCATCCTAGGCCCTACAATTCAGAAAGAACTACCTGAATATTACCTTTTATTTCTAGTTGAGACTTGGGCTTCATTTTTTTTTAAAGGCACAATATGTTTATATATTGCTTTATATACTGTGCAATATATTTATATACTGATTTTCTTCTCAGGAACTCAGAATAGCATTTTAGCTTGAAAACAATCCTACAACATGTTACAGGTATTTTATTGATTGATTGATTGATTGATTGATTGATTGTCTGCTCATCTCACAGGGACTCAAGGTGGATTACACAGAGTGAGTCAATGCTATCAACAAAATGTGACATTCAGTAACCAATACATTAAGATTTTAGAAGTCTGGAATTCCAGAAATAATTGAAGCATAGCATAAGTATTGACCTGAAATATTAAGAGATACAGAAATCAGATAAATGGGATCTTACTTTCTATAAGCTAAACATAGTGGTATAGACCACAGTCCCAATTATATATATCAAGGTAAGTTTGTGAACCAGTCTTTAGGGTAAAACCCTATTACCTGCACATAGCCTTCCTGAATATTCAGTTTTGCATAGTTTGCAGAATGCCAGAAGAATGTGGGCTTTTCTGGAGGTGGGGTCTACGACACAACAATGGCGGACACCTTTCCCAGCTCTCTGGGAAGGCATACCGCACAGCAGCAAGGGGGAGAGGTGCTGCTGGATCGGCACCCCCACGGGAGTTCGGGGAGAACTCCCAAGCCATAGGGCTTTTGAGGGTGAGCCTCTTTTCCTGCTAACTGCAGGGAGATGGAGGCTCCCCTCCGTCCTGACGGTCCCTCTTGCTGACTGCGTCCTCTTAGCGAGGCCACAAGCTGTTTCGACCCAATCAAGCGCAGGAGATCTAGCGGAGGAGCGATTAAGAGCGTGGTCAAGATAAAGACCAACAATGAACTGTGAGTTAAGGAGCGAACAGAGTGAAAATGAGTGATTTGTCTTCAGAAGAGAAAATCCCCCCCCAAAGGAAAAACTTCTTGAGTGATTGGAACGTGCTGAGAGAGGGACGCCTCTCAATTCATTTGCATAAATGAAGGGGGGGAGAGAAAAATATTGTAAACGGATACTTGAAACGAAATCCCCCCCTTGAAACCCCTTAAGCGATTGGAGCGGGGTGCCTCTCTGACGCGTTTACATAAACGGATGAGGGGAGGGGGAGAGGGAGAGACAGCTGTAAACAGATACTTCTGAAAGACTTTATTTACAAGCGTGTAAGCCTGTTGTGGGAGATTTCCATGAGCTTTTAAACAGCGAATGCGATTTGCAGAGCCGGGAAGAAAGAGATTTTTTCTTGTAGTTCTGCCTATAAATCAAAAGCCTGTGTGCTAACAAGAACCTGACTCCCATGAAACTTTGCAAAAGCTTCTAGCTTGTTTTATTCCGATCTGTGTATGCGACAGGAACCTGCATTCTTTTCCCAAGCTAAAGACCTTCGTGAATTACCCTAGGTGTTAGAAATGTAATACGTAGAGCCATAATCCACATTTAGCAGGAAAGACCCTTTTGGCCTAGGGTCCACCAATTAGCAACGTAATGGTGAGAAAGAGTATTTGGTTTCACACCCTCTCTTGCTCATCAGAGATAACGCTGGAGAACTCTGTGTTATTTCCCAGCAAAGTACAATTAGAGAACACATCCTGACAGCACTAGCAATGTTATAATTGTTATCTGGATATGTACTGTAAGCAATTTGTTTCCCCTCATGCCAACAAGAAAGAAACAGTTGTCTAATTTCAAACTTGCTGTAATTCACCAATGTGTAAATTCTTGGGAAATTCTTTGATGTATCTGTATAAAACAGGGAGCCTCTCAGCCATTCGGGGTTCACTCTTTGAGACACGGAGGGACCCTTACTCTCCCTGTACCTTGGAGTCACCCAAAGGCCTCTGTCTTCTTTGTGTGTGTGTTACTACTTAGTTTCAATTGTTATCTTGGTATATGCTTGTCTGTCTTTAGAAAATAAGGATTTGCATTGTGGGTTTTCGATTTTCAAGCACCTGGCTGGCCAAGCCCCTCCATATTTAACCTTGTAGTAACTCTAAAATAAAAGCAGTAATGTTTAAGAATTTTGTTGTTAGAGTGTCTATAGCTAGAGGCCTGCTCCTTTAGCGGGACACCTTTGGCCTTAGTTCTGCACCCTTTCCACAGCCTTTGGTAAGGGGCCAACACCATGAGGTAGAACCGAGGTACACTAGGTGCCACGCATTAGACACGTGTCCGCCATTTCTTACGACAACTGGCGCCGTGACTTGGATCCTCAGCAACCCCAGTGGCCTCCCCTTATCAGCGGAGTGGTCTGTATCACATTTAGTTTTCATTTTTCAAAAGTTCCTTTCTGTGGCCATCTCAAATCCGGTTCGCATTTCCACATTAACCAGGGCCAGGTCTTTTTACACAATGAAGCTAACTTCTTTTGGGAAAGTCCCTGCGGTAGCTTAGCTCATCTCATTCTTGGATCATAATGGGCTATCATTATTTCTAAGGGAGAGGCTTCACAAATTTTACTAGAACGCCCACCCATTGCAAATTTATCCCTTAACACAACAGGCAGTTTTCACACACAGAGAGAAACTTTATTTGGTGACATGAAGAAAATAATAAAATGTGTAGTGTTGGTGCAAACGAAATGTCAGTCGAGCCTTCAGCTTCTATTTTTTAATATTTTTATTTAATTTTAAAAAATAATAGACACACACGTAAACACAAAGATGAAAACAAACATAAACATTAACATAAACAATGTTTCCTGTATACAGTGATACAACTAGCTCTAGACAATATTGCAACTGAGCATGCTTTTTTATATAAAGACCTTCTTTTAAGATTTAACTAAATATATTCCAATTAACCTTCATAATTTAAAGTCAACATTTTTGATAAGGTTCTCACAATGTCTCAGATGGTCATTAACCACTAAATATCCTTTTTCATTACTCTGAAGAATTCCTATCCATATATTTTCAATATCCTTTGTCAATATCTTATTACAACTACTATTATATACTTGTTTTCCCAAATAAATATCCACCAGTGGCATGAATTTACTACAGCCTATAAACAGCTTAGCTTCCCATCTGATTAATCACCCTTTTCTGCCATATTCCCTTTTAATCATTATTTATTCCTGCAGTTTATGAAATATATATCACTTAAATTTTCACTTGTATAAATTCAAAATGGGAAGTTGACTCTTCATCAAAATTAATTTCCCACCCCTTCTCTATAATTCTATGTCTAGCTTTCCACCTCAGTAATGCAATATCTAATTTTCAGTTTTCAATGCCCTAACACCAATTATTCAATATCACATTATAACAGAAGCTCTGAATTCATAATTCCAATTAAACATAAATCAGCAAAATTAATCTTTCATCCTTCCAATAACTTGATTTCTTCTCCTTATACTTCACCAGGCAGTTTATTTTTCTTGATAAAATCCGGATAGGTTCAGTAAACCATATCCATATTGCTTTGTAGTGAAACCAATTTTAAATCTGCCATTGGTGCCAATGCTTCGCTCAAAAGTTCTTTTAAATTCTCCCTTTGTTGTTCTGGGATACCCTGGGATTACAGGGCATATGATGATTTTTCCATTTGTAGCTGTAACAATTGCTCTTTATCGGAAATCCATTCTTTCTCCACTTCCTCCAGTCGCTGTTTGATAGCATTTGCCTTATTGTCAACTTGTTTCATTGCTTTATTCATCTCATCTGTCTTCTTGGCTGTGTCCATCATTTGCTTCTGGAGACAGTCTAATTTGCTATTGACATTAGTCATCTGGTCCAGCAGAGGGCGCAGCAACGTGGCCATCATGTTTGGGAAGTCAGTGACTGCTTCCGGTTTAAGAGCTGAGGTCACTGAACTGGCATTTCCTGGATAAGGTCTTAGCCTTTTCACCATTTTGTCTCCTCTGGTCGACATTGTTTACAAGAATAAAGTTCATTTGAGAAGGCTGTAAGTCTTTTTGTTTCTTTCCGCATTGAACTATTTTGCACCAATTTCAGCTAGATTAAAGCTTTTCTATTTAGAACCGTCTCTTGCCTCCAAATTATCCCTTAGAGATAGATGTCATTTTTGACAGAATTTTTTTTAGATTTCAAATGACTTTTTCCTTCAGATTCGGGGTTTAGTGATGAGATCAGCTTTCGCACCCAGCATGGCTAACTTATTTATGTCCTTTTTTGAAGGCAAGTGGATATTGGATCCAGAGGTTAATGTTTTTTTCAGTAATATTCTAATCTTTAAGAGATATATTGATGACCTCTTCTTTTTATGTAAAGATATCCATATTCTTGACTTTGTGCAGTGGCTTAATTCAGTACATCCAACTATTACATTTCTTTTCAGAGCAGTCCCGATAATATTGACTTTCTTGACACTGCGGTGTTTATTTCAGAAACAGGCACTCTAGCTGTTAAGCCCTTCTCTAAGAAAACTGATAAGAACTCTTATCTTCACTATCAGTCTCATCATGTTAGGCACATACGTGAGAATTTGCCCTATGGACAATACTTGAGAGCTAAAAGGAATTTCACTTTAGATAAACACTACCAGATGGGATCTTCCAAATTATCCCAACAATTTAGAGAGAGAGGGTACCCTACCAAAGTCATTCAATGGGCAGTAGATAGAGTAGACAGTGTGGATAGATCGGATCTCCTTAAAGAGACAGAGTGTGGCCAGTGATCACATTCTCTTGTTTGTGCTATTGACTTTACTCTGTTAGCACCCCAAATAAAAAACATCATTTTGAAACATTGGCATGTTGTGGAGGGCATTTCTGGAGGTCAGGATCAGCCCTTTATAGGATTATGGAGGACTAGAAATGTCCGTGATTTACTAGTGCATTCTGATTTTTAAGTATGGAGCTGCGGTGGCTCAAGTGGTTAAGACACTGAACTGCAGGCTGTGGAAGGTCGGTAGTTCAGCAGTTCGAGACCCGAGTGTGCCACATGATGGAGTGAGCTCCCGTCTCTAGTTCCAGCTCCTGCCAACCTAGCAGTTCAAACGCAAGAAATTGCAAGTAGATAAATAGGGACCACTTCGGTGGGAAGGTAACAGTGTTCCGTGCGCCTTGGTGTTTAGTCATGCCAGCCACATGACCACAGAAATGTCTTCGGACAGCGCTGGCTCTTCAGCTTTGAAATGGAGAGGAGCACCGCAACCCTAGAGTCTATCTAAGAAACTTATTGGCAGAGGAGAGACTTCCATACTGTCAGCTAAATTGGGTAATGTACACAGGAGAGTCTGTGCTAGCCTTGCTTTTAACGGACAAGAAAGCAGCACAAGTAAGGAATAAGAAGCAATTGACTTATGGAGTTTAGGTGCATTTATACAGGATATCAAATTCTCAAAGAAACAGAATATAGAATTGTCTTAAATTTCTCACTTTCATTGCTGTAGAGTATGGCTACATTTCAGAGCTCTGGTGTGCTCTGATACACACAAAGCCTGATGTCCACAGCCATGGCTTCCCTAACATTCACCATTGTCTACCAAGCACAGACATCAGGGGAGGGGGGGGAAGTGACATAGTTATGCATTTCCACAATCTTGTACTGCTAGGATCATGATACAGGGACATTTCATTGCTCCTCTAAGGCTTCCCTCCCCAGTATGCAAGAGTTATTCAAAATATCTGGTGAGAATCTGCAATTCTCTAATATGGTATAGTTTTAGAGAATTTGGGCTAAATTTAAACCCACCCACCCCACCGCCCATGGTTTTCAGATACTGCAGAACCTTGGGAAAACTGTAAGTGCATTCAACATGACTCCTAAATGATAGGATTGCAAAAGAGTACAATCATTTAAGTTTTTCCTCTCATGTATTTTTTTTAAGGTTGGAGAGCAGGGGAAAAGGGTGGAAGACCATTCCTTTTCTCTTCCTGGGTTCCTGCTCCTTGATGTTTATGGATTTTGATGGAAAATCTTTGAATCACTTGGAATGGAGAGGCATCAAACCCTAAACAGGATGGAGTTGGGAAAATCCAATCAGCCCTTGTCTCAAATTCAAGTAGCTAAAAATGACAGGACTAATAAATGCAGGACCTTGTTTCTGTTCACTGTAGTTAGTTAATCCATTACTGTTGCTTCTGTTCATTTGCAGATGTGTGTCTTAATGGAACCACTTAGCTATGCAGGCAAGATAAGGTCTGCCCTGTAGTACTGAGAGATTTCTAAAACTTCAGTTGCTGTCTTCCATGCCTTCCAATTAGCAGAGCACCTCTGTGAACAGGAAAACACGTCAAGAAAAAGAAGAAGGTGAAAACATCCAAGAGGGTTTGCATCTAAGAATATGGGGCTGGGGCTGCATCCCAATGAAAAGCACCATGTGCCTCTGTGTTAGGGTTGCCAGATCCAGGTTGGGGGATTCCTGGAGATTTGGGGATGGAGCCTGGGGAGGACAGGGACTTCAGTGTGATGCAGTGCCATAGAGGCTACCCTTCAAGGATTCCATTTCCTCCAGGAAAACTGGTCTCTGTAGTTTGGAGATGAGGGGTAATTCTAGGGGATCCCCAGGCCCCACCTGGAGGCTGGCATCCCTACTCTGAGTCAAGTGTTCAAATAGTGGCATTATATTTGGTCTGAAAGTGATCAGAGCCACGCTTATGCAGCGAAACACCCGATGAGCTTAGTAGTACATCTTGTGCTAAATTCTCCAGGGATATAAAACAGTATGTTTGTGGTGGCTAGCCTGTTGGAGACCATATGCAACATCATCAGAAAGCGCCTGCAGCGCTAGATTTTTCTTGCTTTTGCCTCCCCCCGGCAGTCCCTGCTGTCGCCCTTAGCTCAGCTCTGCTGAGTGTTCCACAGCGCTGCAGGTTCTTTTCAGTTAGATTTATTAATCAGATCAGTCTATTTAAACACAATAGCACATTACACTAGCAGCAGCAAATAATCAAGTGAAAGCATATAATATATGTCATATTACTCTCCCACAGGAACTAAGGACAGCAACTGAACCTACATGGTGGACAACCAGTTACTTAGAGAACATGTCTAGTCTTCTCTGGGATGGCAAGGAGGAAGCCAGAGTCCAAAGCTGTGCCCAGCATTGTTCCTGCTGTGGTTGGAGACCAAAGAAAAATGGGCTAGATGGTCCAACTTTTAAAGAAAAAAAAACACGTTTCTATTGCTTTCAATAGTTCAACAGTTCAGATACCCCATCTTCTTGCAACTGGCTTTTCCACACGTGTTCTTCTGACCCCATTTTCTCCAAGATTAACATACCTTTATGTGTACATGAGAAGTAAAGGATTAAGGGAGATTTTAGTCATTATGAAGCTATTATGAAGTTTTGGTTTTGGGACTGAGACAGTTCGGCTTCAGCCCTGATTTGGGGACTGATACATCACTTACTGCTCTGGTGGATGACCTCTGGCTTCAATTGGATCAAGACAGTTATGAACTGCTGATTTTATTAGATCTGTCAGCAGTGTTTGACACAGTTGACCACTTGGTCCCAGTCATCCATTTGGCTTCCCTAGGGGTACAAGGTACTGCATTGAAGTGGTTTTCCTTATTCTTCCAGGGATACTTTCAGAGGATTGCAATTGAAGATAAAATGTGTGTATTGTGTGTGTGTACTCTCTAGCAGAACTTGTCAAGAAGTCTGGAGTTGAGTGCCCTCAATATGCTGATGACATCCAGCTCTTCCTCCTGCTGGGTAAGCAACCAAAGACAGCTCTCTTGGCCTTGAGACAGTGCCTGGATGCCATGGTTGGATGGTTGAGAGAGAACTGGTTGAAGCTGAATTCATCAAAAATAGAAGTCATGTGGCTGGGGAAAGCTGGGTCAAAACTGGGGTTATATTTCCAGGCCCCTGATGGGGTCCAACGGTCACCAGTGGGCTCCATGAAGAGCTTGGTTGTACCACCTTATTTTCCTATATTGTGAATGGCCTGAGTCTTGCGGTTAGAGAAGCCACTGATTTTTCTCATCTTTCCCTGGCAATTTAACAATTTCCATCTTCTGTACTCCTTGTCAAAATTAGCAGGAGTTTTCTGCTGACAATCCATCCCCTTGGGTCTGCATTCTTATGTCTTTGCCTGGCTCTCCAGCTGCCCCCCTTTCTGTCTCAGTCAGATCTGGCCACATTGATTCATGCCACAATCACTTCCAAATGGGACTATTGCAATTCACTCTACACAGGGCTGACCCTGAAGATGACCCAGAAGCTTCAGGTTATTCAGAATGCAGCATATCTTGGTTTGTGCACATGTAGCTAATACTGAGGCAACTGAACTGGCTGCCAATTGGTTTTCAGATCAAATTCAAGGTGCTGGTAAAGGTAAAGGTAAAGGTTCCCTTGCTCGAAAGCCAGTCAAATCCGACTCTAGGGTTGCGGTGCTCATCTCCGTTTCAAAGCCGAAGAGCCAGCGCTGTCCGAAGATGTTTCCGTGGTCATGTGGCCGGCATGACTAAACACCAAGGCGCATGGAACGCTGTTACCTTCCCACCGAAGTGGTCCCTATTTATCTATTTGCAATTTCTTGCTTTCGAACTGCTAGGTTGGCAGGAGCTGGAACTAGAGACAGGAGCTCACCCTGTCTTGCGGCACCCGGGTCTTGAACCGCTGAACTACTGACCTTCCACAGCCTGCAGTTCAGTGTCTTAACCACTTGAGCCACCTTTAAAACCCTAAAAGGTCTGGGACCATCATACCTAAAGGCCTACCTCTCCTGCTATGATCCCCCATGTTTCCTGCATTGTTCATCAAACAATCTTTTGGTGGTGTCCAGCTCTCGAGTGGCTTGCGTGTCCTGTATCAGGGCAAGGCCTTCTCTGTGGCGGCCCCATCCTGGTGGAATGCTTTATCAGAGGATACGCTTGCCCTGCAGGGCTTTGTTAGCTTCTACAGGGCCTGCAAGACAGAGCTCTTCTAACAGGCTTTTAATTAGTCATTACGTATATCTTATGATTCTTATATTGTTTCCACCAAATCATTTTACTGTTGGGTTGTTGGATACAGCTATGTTCAATAGGAGATTTATATAGTTGTTTTTAAATTGTTGTTGTTGTTGTTGGTATCCTGTTTATTGAATCACATTTTACTTTGATGAAAGCCACCCCAAACTTGACTTGTCCTGTGCTATCTTTCTCCAGACTATCTTTGCATGTTGCTTCAAGCAACAGTTTTTATTTAAAATTATTACTTTCTTACCCCAAAATAAGCAGCTACTTACCCCCCTCCCCATTTTCCAGACCTTCCTAAGCAAGAGACCTTTCTAGACACCTTGGTCAGTTTAATCACAAATTTCTTCTCTTTTCTCTCATTTCCAAATACTTACTAGAGGGGTTTTTCTTAGTAACAAGATCTGTCCAGCTCTTAACCAGGGGCAGTTTTAGCTACAGGGTCTCTGGGGAACCTGTCCCAAGCCCCGTGGCTAGAGGGGGAGTATTGGGAGTCCCATTGCCCTCCAGCCAGCTGCCCCAGCTGCAGCCCTGAAGTGCATCAGTTCCCCTGAGCTGCAGCTCCCCCAGCCATCCTACAGGTGATCCCTCACACTGCCTTCATATATCTTTGAGGACCCAGAATCACTAAGAGTGCCCCTGTTTTTAACCACAACTTAGCAAATGATCCTTATGACACATAGGGCTCTTTATAGCTGGAAATCTCTCTTTTTCTCAGCTGCATCATTTAAGCTTTAGTACCTTAGTCAGATGTTCTGATTGGGATCTGGGGTGGAGGTTCTTGGATCCTAAATGTAGGGGTTCTCATGTTATACCCTGAATTCTGAAAAGACCAAGCCAGAAGTCAGGGGACCTGTGTGAACGAAAAACAATTTAAAATGAGCAGTTGCAATGAGGCAGAAATGACTTCTCCTGACTCTTGCAGCAGCCGGTGCCTCTACTGCCCACAGAAGAATTCATGTGCTGTATTCTGGATGACTCTAAGTCAGGCTTGATTCAGACATAGGTTGAATCTGCATTTGTCTTTCCCACCCGTGTCCCAGCCTTCTGAAACCGTCTTAAAAAAAACTGTCTACATTTGGTTTCGTTTTCACACCTCAACAGTGCTAGCATCCTTTTGCACATCTGCATATGTTTATTGCCCTTCCGTGGCTGCTCCGCTGTCATTGCGCCTCCCCATTGCTTTAAAAGAATCTTTTCCAAACAACATTCAAACAAGCGTAGAGAAAGACGGCGTCACAGCAGCACAAAACTGGTTTAAAAATGCAAATGCAGATTCGACCAAATACCACAGGCCAATGCCGTACTGACTGAGGAGTCCAGGCTCGCTCCGGCAGTCTTCGTGCGCACGCTTTGCGCACGCTGCAGGCACATCACACGGAAGTGATGTAAGCACGTCAGGGACGTTGGGGGCAGGGCCACAATCATCCAAGGGAAAACTCTATGGCGACATAAGCCGCAGGCACGTCACAGGGAAGTGACGTAAGCACGTCGGGGACGTTGGGGGCGGGACCACAATCATCCGAGGGAAAACTCTATGGTGACATAAGCCGCAGGCACGTCACAGGGAAGTGACGTAAGCACGACGGGGACATTGGGGGCGGGACCACAATCATCCAAGGGAAAACTCTATGGTGACATAAGCCGCAGGCACGTCACAGGGAAGTGACGTAAGCATGTTGGGGACGTTGGGGGCGGGGCCACAATCATTCCCTGTGATGTGCTTTGGGGGTGGGGTTCCCCCCGGGGCCCAATCCGGTGGCGCCGGGGAATGGGCCTCCCAGGTGGGGGTTTCCCTGCCCCCTGGGGGGACTTGGCAGCCCTACTTCCTTTCTTCCTGTAAAGTCCAGCAAATGTTCCCCTATATTTCTGGCTATATTCATGACAGCTGGTAGTAAGGAAGTATAGGATCCAACTTTTGCATCAGGAAAACCTGGAATCAAATTACTGCTCAATAATGTAGGGGAGGGGAAGATGAATACCAAGAGTCTCATGTTTATAAAATGCAAATTCCAGGTTCGTGCAGCCTCAGTTTGCTTCAGGGTAATGCAAGATAGGGAGAAAATATTTAACCCTATAATCTACATTCTATTTTGCTATCTGAAACCGGCTTCCCTGCTCTGTAATTAGAATTTTGAAGGAAAAATGTTTTAAAGGATATTACATGATTACTCTCATATGGCTATAAAGGTGACTTGCAGCTAGTTCTATACATGTACACTTAGGGGGGGTATATTTTACTTATTGCAAAGGGCTTTATTCCCAAGTAAGCAAGCAAAGGGTTTCATTCTTCATCAGAAAATATATTTTGTAGCACCAGAGGATCAATCTTGATTGGTCATTGGGAGAACCATGAATTGTTTTTAAAGGGCAGCTATAGGGGATCAGATTCTATTTAGGGTCACAAAGGAGCGAAGAAGAGGTTTTAATCCTTTTCTAGGCCCCGGTCACACGGGCCGGATATCATGGGGGGGAGGCATGGCTGTTTGCCCCGGAGTGAACTACCGTGCGGCAGCTGGATCAAACGACTCGCCCAATGTCCTGCCGATGTCCCGTGGGTGGGGGGAGGTACCGATCATACCTCACTCCTGTGGCGCGACAAAGAAGCGGCACCATGGGGGTTGTGTTGGTTTTTTTAACCCAAGTGTTCGCATACGCCGTTGGGTGCTTGTGCGCACCCATGGAGACTTGACCCCAAAAAAACTTGTTGCAATGGGACATGGGCGGGCGCCGGATGCCACGAGCCAACACCGGAAACGTGATCTGATGCCCGCCCTTGCCCCGCGGTTTCCAGAAACTAGTACCTCGGAGGTACTAGTTTTTTACAGCGCATCTTCGGAGTGAAGCCTCGGGTGAGCCACGGGAGCTCTACGCTTCCCAGATGTGGCGGTGAGATCGCACCCGGAAAATCCACCTGTCTTCCGTCTCTCTAGTGTGCCTAATGCTCCGTGTGACCGGGGCCCTAGTGTCATTTCCCCAACCTCAATACATTTCCCTGAGATGCTATCAGGTCTTCCTTTTTAGCACTTGCAGATATTTTTCTCCACCTGTTTTTTTAGGAAGAGGAACAAAAGTTCTATTTAAGAATTCTCAGGAGCTACCTTAGGAACATACATGTTGCTAAGGATCATAAAGATAGGCACCTCAAAATTGTCAGAGTTAATGTGGGAGCATGCAGTAAACAATTTCCTAGTATTGCCAAAATCAATGCTGGCCATTGCAGGTGACCATTTTGTAGAATGAATCCTTGCGAAGTGTCTATAATGGGAAAGTAAGCTAGCTTGATTGAAAATCTCACAAAAAGCTTGCTCTGTGAAACTTCCAGCTTAATTTTTCAGACTTAATGAGCTTGAATAAGTACCCAGTCCTCTAAATTTATTGAGGTTTTTTTCTTTTTCTTTTACATGGCTGAACTATAATGAAAGGCGGTTTGGGGGAAAGCAAGGTACTGTATGAATGTTAATTGCTAATAAAACAATGGGTCTCTGGTCTCCGTGGAATGGTAACTTTCATGACCCTTAACCTGTTGAGTGAGAGAATGATTACAGCAGGGTTACACCAGTTTAAGGTTTTCCTTGTTTTGCTTGAAGGATTCAGGCCTGGTTAGTTCAGTCATTCCCACACTGGGTCCAGTCTGTGATGAGAGAGAACTGCTGCTAGTATGTCATTTGAGATATAAATGAAATGTTCCTGTGAATCCAAAATACCTACCCACTAGGAGCCTTTCTGCCGATTGTCAGACTTGTTCTCTAGCTTGCCATGATTTGTAAGCAGAGGGAAATTCCTGTGGGGTGTGTGAGTGGCTGAGTGTGTGAACTGCTCTATAGTAGGCGACATAACTCTTCTCAAGATACCTCCCTTGACCAGGGACATACTTGAATCCAAGCTGTGCCTGCTTCGCTGTTTTAGATAAGGGATCCATATATTCACAGGTGTAGGAGTGCGAAAGCTAGGCGGGATGTTTGCGGAGTGTGATTGGATGTACTTGAAGGGGGGGAGGCTTCATTTGAACTGTCTATATCTTTGGATTCTCCCGCCAGAACCCCAGTTCTGACACAGTACTGGTCTGGCCTGGAACATGATTATTTCTCAATAAACAAATCACTGCCAGAGAGTGTTGTTGAGAGTAACTTTATCCAGGAGTCTGAAACCGTTTCTCTGCTCATACCTTCTTCCAATCACCTCCTTCTTAGGGCAGATAATTCTGAAATATTTCTATACCAGGTATCATTAGTTCACACAGTTATACCCAATGCAGAAAAACAGTAGTATTGCTGGTGACGCCCAGAAAGCAGGAACTATATTTGGATGAATAATGGGCCACAACTTTATTTATTACAGAAAGGATCTGCAACAGGCAGCATAACTAACAATTCAACTTCAGTACACTATGTGTCATAATAGGACCCCTCCTATTTAAGCCCTCAGCCATCTACCATTGTTTTCTAACTAGGGGAGAATCCATGCTTTCTCCAGGACAAAGAATGAACAAGCAACATCTGGCCAAAAAAACCCCTCAATGTAAACAGAACCAGCAAGCCCAGTAGAACCAATAACAAATTAGAGAATCCCGGCAGAACTAACCTGGCAAATTCCACCTAACTCGTGAACCCATTTGCCTGTAGGAGCTGCTTCCCTCTCCCCTCCCTCCTGTTGCTAGGGAAACCTACAAAAAGCAAAGCAAAAAACAAACATCCTCCCTACCCCGCTTCAAGTTTGGTTCTCAGGAATATTTGGGAATGGAATAATGGTATTGACTGGGATTCTCTAATGCAGACTTTCCCAACATGGGGCCCTTGGACACCATGGCACCCACCAGTACTTCCCATGGTGCTGGCTGAGAAAGTAGGTCAGTCCATTGTAAGGTAGAAGAAGAAGAGTGGGTTTTTAAACCCCACTTTTCTCTACCTTAAGGAGTCTCAAAGTGGTTTACAATCTTCTTCCCTTCCTCTCCCTACGACAGGAACCTTGTGAGGTAGGTGGGGGCTGAGAGAGTTCTGAGAGAACTGTGACTGGCCCAAGGTCACCCAGCTGGCTTCATGGGGAGGAGTGGGGAATCAAACCTGGCTCTCCAGATTAGAGTCTGTCGCTTTTAACCATTACAGCATGCTGGCTCTCCACCACTACCACACTGTAAGGTAGGACTTCTTACTGGCTTCCCTCATTCAGATGAAGGTTTTCTACTGGAGCATAGGAAGACTGGTAAGCAACTGGGCTTCCCTTAGTCAATGTGTAGTTCCATTCCGCTTCAGGAATTCCATCTTCCCAGGAGGTGCGAGGAGGGAGGCCTTCTGAGGAAGCCATTTGGGGGTTGGTTCTGCCTCCAAATGAAGCCATGTTGGGGTGGCACTCACTGCTCCCTCTGAATATTCTGAAGGTGACCACAGCCTCCGCAAGGTTGGAGAACCCTGCTTATATATATATCTGGATCACAAATATACCCATAGAACACTCATAAGGCATTTTTGCTTGTATTTTTCTACTGGCTGTATTGGAGTGCACTTCCATAATCCACATCCTTACACAATATTTTCAGTCTTGATAAGACAATGCTCATTGCATCAGTGCATGTAGTTTCTCTGGGCTTGCCACCTTTTGAGTAGAAGGCATGGCAAGATCATTCTGGCATGAAGCAATTCAAGGGATGGGTTCCCTGAGGGCAGGTACCTTTTGCACTTAGAAGACTCTGGAACAGTGTTCCCTCTAAGCTGAGTCAGTGTGAGCTAGCTCACAGTTTTTTAGCCTCCGGCTCACACATTTTTGTCTTAGCTCAGGAAGGAGGGCTCCAGAGCAAACTAATTGATGCAGCAGCCAAATCGCTAGCTCACAGCTTTAATACCAGTAGCTCAACAAGTAGAATTTTTGCTCACAAGACTCCACAGCTTAGAGGGAACATTGCTTTGGAAGTGAATATTTTCGGTTGAAAGAGAGGAATGTGCCTCAAATTTTAATTAAGGAAACAGTGTGTTTGAGCTAGAGACTGTTAACCTTTCCATAACACTATTTTTGCCTGGAGGATTAATCCACCACTTGGGATATACAGAAGTCCTCATTCTATGGTTTTCCCCTTGTATCCCTTTCTCCCTTCAACTGAATCAGACAGCACTCAAATTTATGTCTCATCCCAACTTATGCATGCATTTCAGGCACTGAGACATGTTCACACTGTTCTTTTGTTACATTCTGTCCATTAGTCAAGGCTCACAAATGACCATTGAACTCATATAGTAATCAGGAATGCTGAGAACTTTAAAATGAGCACGACAAACATGACATCCAAATGTAATGCAATCAAGCTGCTCATTTACACATGAGAAGAGCCTTTCACCTGATCACCTTGATGCATTTGTTTGTTATGTCATGTCAAGCTGTTCTGTACCTGCACAGTGGCTGATTCTACAGGTTTATCTGCATAAAACTGTTGAGCACACATTCATCAGGGAGATGCCATTATATCCTCCTGTAATGATTTCAAGTTATATGTGTGTGTTTCTTTAAATGGTTGATAAGTGTCAGAAGAAAGAGGGAGAAGAGTGAGTGAGGTGATTGGTTGGTGACTGAGGATGTGTGGGCGGAGCTAGGAGGTGTGTGTGTAGAGAGAGAGAGAGAGAAGGCAGAGTGCTCAGTTGGAAGTCAGCAGCTATCAGTTGTGGTCAATCTACACAGAGTCTGAGAAGTAGAGGAATTTCAGACAGATGATATAATTCAGAAGAGGAACGGTTCCCAAACGGTTTCTGGTCTTTCATTTCAGACAGAACCGTTTTAGAACCGGTTCCCTACCGGAATATATACCGCTTCGGATCCAGCTCTTAATCGGAAGGGGAAAGCCATGTGTGAAATGGCAGCCCTATACCGGTTTACTCCATGATGGATCAAAAACGGCTTCAAAACGGGTTAAAAAGAGTAATGTGAAATTCCTCACAGTCTTCTACTGAGAATCAGAAGTGCTGTGAAAGGCATTAAGATTCTAAAGGAGGAAGAACTTATACTTAAGGGGGCATATTAGGCAAAATCTAATATAGTCAGTGTGTTTTAAGAGTGTGAGGAAAAAAGCTGACAGAGACCTGAGTAGAAAGGGAAAGATTTTTAACTGAGCAACTTAACAAAACATCTTGTAACCAGGGCTATTTTTGGGCAGGAACGCACAGGAACAGAGTTCCGGCTGGCTCCAGAGTTGGCCATGCCCAGCAGGAACTCATTAGCATAATAGGCCACACCCAACAGCAGAAACTCATTAGGACTGGCTACATTAGGGGTGTGTGGCCTAACATGCAAAGGGTTCCTGCTACAAAAAAAACAAGGTAAACAGAATAAGAAACAAAAGGTGAGTGTGGCTGGATGACCACACTTCTGGCAACATGGGGGTGTGGCCTAATATGCTAATGAGTTTCTGCTGTTGGGTGTGGCCTGTTATGCTAATGAGTTCCTGCTGTGCTTTTTCTACAAAAAAGCCCTGCTTGTAACCAATACGCTTCTTTGACCAATAAAGTTTTATCTTGTTTATTGTTTATTGTTAACCCAGAGTCTTATCCTCAGAACCACATAGTCCAATGAAGCAACCTTAGAGCCTGGGCACAATACTGTGGGAAAGATTAATTACAGACTGGAATTAAATTCCTGGTGGCAGCGATAGATACTTTAAGTGAGAGAAAGAAACAACAAGAAATTTAAAACTACAGCACACCTAACCACACAAAATAAAAGAGAGGTATCGTCACACCTCACAACAAGAAATTTAAAACTACAGCACACCTAACCACACAAAATAAAAGAGAGGTATCGTCACACCTCCCCTATGTCAGAATGGAGCATAAAGTACCCACCAGGTCATGTTAGGAGGGGATGGAACAGAGTGGCATTTACTAGTGCCTGTTCCTTCTCTAGAGTGGTTCCCAACTTGCAAAAACTCATTAATGGCCACTGGAAACATGGAAGCTGTTGTCTTAGCTCCTTCCATAACTCAAATGAAACATGTGGCCTTATTGGCTTACGCAAGTGATTGCACAGCTTGTGGGAAGGACCAAGGGGAAAGCCATATGTGGGGCTTCCTGACCTTCCCATGCAGGCATTTGTCAAGTGCCACTAATCGTCAATCCTTCCCTGTGGGTTTCACAGGACTGGCTGTTCACTTTGAGGCCAAGCAGGGGGTGGTGTCTTATGGCTGGCTTGTTAGAGGACTTTTTTTTTTTTGTCTGCTTCATGCTGTCAGTAGATGTTAGGATAAATAAGCCTTATCTTTTCATTAGTTAGGTCATTACTGGTTTGGACAGGGATAGGATGTGTCATTCAAGATAAGTAGGGTGAATTGGTGAGCACCCTGAGCTATCAACAGGATGGAGGGACATTCCTGAACACCCTATCATTTAGCCCTATGTTGAGGGTAGATTAAGAAGGGACACCCTCGGTGCTAAGCAGCATAAAACAAACCCTTAGTTGTCTCTACAGCACACTTGGTAAGGGTGATGAAATTTTGCACTTCTCAGCACAGCCATGTGCAGGTGAGGAAAAACAAAGCCAACAATAACTTGTTGGCTGCATTTGGAGCCAGGGTGAAACTGCTCAGATATTGGTAGCTATGAAAAGCTACCTAGCATAGTTTACTCTTAAAAGTAGAAACGATGTAGAGCAAAAATATTAATAAATTACCGTAGTTGAACCAAAAGTATGGTTGTCATACGGCTTAATTTGGGGAGCAGTACTGGGACAATGAGCTATTTGAGGAGGTGGGAGGTTCCATCCTTAGAATTTTTTGAAGAGCTAAAGCCATTTTATTTGTGAGGGCTATTAATGGGTTTAAATGCAGGCATTTTCTTGGGGAGGGGGTCTAATCGAAGTCTATTGTATCCTATATATTTTAAATCTTGGAACTGTAAACTATCTTTAGCCACGAAAGAAAAGTGGGGTTTAATATTTAAATAAATAAACGCCATCACCAACTCTTCCCTGCAGGCATTTTGTCTCAAAACAGTGTGGAATACCTGGATCAGTTTTTGTGGGTTCCTTCAAATTGGCACCGAAACTGCTCAGATATTGGTAGCTATGAAAAGCTACCTAGCATAGTTTACTCTTAAAAGTAGAAACAAGTTAGAGCAAAAATATTAATAAATTAGTTGAACCAAAAGTATGGTTGTCATGCGGCTTTATTTGGGGAGCAGTGCTGGGACAATGAGGTATCTGAGGAGGTGGGAGGTTCCATCCTTAGAATTTTATGAAGAGCTAAAGCCATTTTATTTGTGAGGGCCATTAACGGGTTTAAATGCAGACATTTTCTTGGGGAGGGGCTGTCCCTAAGCTGACTCACTATTGGCTTGCATGGTCAGAAAGGGGAGGGACTTTGTTGCTGCAAAGCAACAACAAACAAGCCCTAGGTTCCTTAAGAGAGGATGGTGGTGGAAAGTGCTGTCAAGTCACAGCCAATTTATGGTAATGCCATAGGGTTTTCAAGGCAAGAGATGTTCAGTGGTTGTTTGCCATTGCCAACTCTGCATAGCAACCAATGTTCCCTCTAAGCTGTGGAGTCTTGTGAGCAAAAATTCTACTCTGTGAGCTCCTGGCATTAAAGGTGTGTGGTGAGCGGTTTGGCTACTGCATCAATTAGTTTGCCCTGGAGCCATCCTTCCTGTGCAAAGACAAAAATGTGTGAGCCGGAGGCTAAAAAACTGTGAGCTGGCTCACACTAGCTCAGCTTAGAGGGAACACTGATAGCAACCCTGGACTTCCTTGGTGGTCTCCCATCCAAATACTAACCAGGGAACACCCTGCTTAGCTTCCAAGATCTGATGAGACTGGGCTAGCCTGGGCCATCCAGGTCAGCAAAGGGAGAAGGAGAAGAGGCTTAGTGCTTCTCAGCATCTTATTATGTGCAGGCTAGAATCAATGAATCTTGAAGGGAGAGGGAGATGAGGCTTAATGCTTCTCAGCATCTTATTATGTGCAGGCTAGAATCAATGAATCTTGTAGTAAATGCTGGTCAAGTTTGGAGCTAGGCTGGATTTACCTATAGTGCTAATACCCACTTCAGGCTTCCTATTAGCAGCAACTTGCACTACAGTGTTAGGATTTTTTTGATGATGTAGATCAGCCAGAAATAAAGCCAGGTTTAACCCACACATGTGGTGTTTCATGTTCTCATTTAGGAATATGGGGGGAAATGACTTCATATGCTGCAGGATTACTTCCCACCCTTGCTGAATCTTCCTGCAACTGCTCAGCTGGGCAGCAGGGGGGAAATAATGGGGGGAATGTGGAGGTGATTGGCATCATGGCAACACACTAACATCACTCCAGCATGACCTGGAAGTGATGTCATCATATTGGGTGACACTCTAGCATTCACCACAGACTCTAGAGCATAAACCCTACATCACTTCTGGGTCGCACAAGATGTGATATCATCACATTATCAGCAACCCCCGCCCCCGTGAGTCTCCTACCATCAGAGTAGCTCTTTATCATGATGCAGGATGAGTGTCAAATGTACCATAGGGCACTTTACTCTCTTCCTGCCTTTGGTATATTATTACAAGGGAAGGAGGCCACCTTCTTTGTCATTCTCTTTACTCCCCAGAGTGAAGGAGATGGTGGTTCCAAGGACTGGAGCACAACTGTCCATTAATTATATCATGCCTTTCTTCCCCTGCAGACATTTGCTGTAGGAGAACCATCATCTCCCTACCCCCATTGCTTGAAAGATGGAGCTGTCAGGTGAAGTAGGAGAAAGAACATGTATGTGTGTAATAATATGACTCTTATTCTCCCATCTACCACTGTGAGGAAAACTGGCCAACAGCAGGTGGCCAGACTTCCTGCAAGATGCTGCATAAAGAAAGAAGTTGTTGTGAATTGTGGTGATGGATGTGAGTTGGCAGGAGCAGGATACATCAGGAAGAGGGGGAGGAGAAACAGACGTTCTGGTGTCCAAAGCCATGCATTTTGGAGTGGGGGAATATTTTCCTTAAAGGTATTAGAGATGATATTCATAACCCTCGATGGGAGAGATTTGCTGGATCACAAATATCTCTTAGCACCTGGAACAGATTTTCAGTGAGCCAAAGCCAATCAACGTCATACAAAACCATTAGTCACTTATGGCAGACAAAGGCTAGAATGAAAACTCTCTTGATTTTTGAAAATTCCATGTTTTCAGTTCTGTTAAAATCAAAGAACAGATTAAACGTGAAATGCTCTACACTATAGTATTGACAGTCATTTCACTAGCCCATGGTGGAAATGTTATCCTGAATTATAAAAACAACATTTAGCTTATATGCTCCCTCTGTTACTACAAGGGGCCTGTCTCGATATTGGGGGGAAATAGCTGTGAGACCGAGGAGCCCAGAAGGATACAAGGGATCACACCTATATATACCAAGGCCCAGTTCAGTATGAAGATTCCAGATTTAAAGAGTATTTAAAGGTTTTATTAGAAAAGATCCCTGCATACAATCACACTAAGCAATCAAAATGTACACACATTCCAGAACTAAGAAATAAAGAGGTGATGATAGGGACATTAAGGATCCTTTATAGAGGTTATACTACCTGTCCAGATGTGCAGACGTCCGTGTAGAAGAAAGCACAAATGGCCAGTGTTTCACACAGCAAAAGGAGACCCAAAGTAGAGGTTTTGGGGGTGTACCATATTGTAGGCACCCTCAGAGTGCACACTGAGGCAGGGCCTGCTCTCTATTTTTATAGGAATCTGAGGGGCAGTCTCCTGGGCCAGGACTTGATGGGTTTATTGACCATTGATGGTCCTACCAGGGTAGGTTGAATGGGTTCCCAGTCTTAGACAAAAGGGGGAAATAGATCTCTGATAGGTGTCAGGAGGAATTGTTGATGAATTTAATGTTAGATCAATTTGTCTCGGTATCCTGTGGGAGGGGACAGGAAGGACAAAATTTGAGACAAAATATTTCGACATAGGCATAGGTATCACACAAAATGGGATTACGAGACAGTATGAAGACAGAGGAGGTTCACCGGATGTCTACTGAATGGCTATGGAAATGCAGATACTCACGGTCATTACATATGCATACCCTTGCTGGGTGTAAAGCTTTTGTAAAGCTTTTGGCTAGCTCTTTAGCACAGGTCAAGAAAGTTCTCTTTGGCCTAGTTCTGTGGGTCTCTGGTTCAGGTCAGAAGTGGGGTGTCCTGCTGTTGGGGCTACCCTGTAAGTAAGGCAGCACCTCTGAGCTACACCTCTGTTTCTTCACACTGCACACAGACACACATATACACATTCAGATTTGGAAGATGCCCAGCTCCTTCCAACCTGGTTCAAAAGCAAGAAATTGCATATAGATAAATAGGGACCACTTCAGTGGGAAGGTAACAGCGTTTCATGTGCCTCAGCATTTAGTCCTGCTGGCCACATGATCACAGAAATGTCTCCAGACAGTGCTGACTCTTTGGCTTGGAAACGGAGATGAGCACAGCCTAGAGTCAGATTCAACTAGCTTTTGAGCAAGGGAAATTTATTTATTTTATTTATTTTTCTGATTTATACGCCGCCCTCCCCGCCAAGGCAGGCTCAGGGTAACATTGGGTAAATACATAAATAACAATCAAATTACCATAAAACATCTAAAACCAGTTCATTAAAACAATGTAATATTGTTTTGGTATCATGAAGATGGTTGTCAGCTATGCTGCCATAAGGGTTGTAATGCATCTATAGCTCTGCAATAAAGAATAACCTTTCTGATAAGCGTGTACTCAGTTGTTGGCTGTGGAACCTGACAATGCTGTTACCACATGAGTGCATTCCATGAATTGTCTAAATGCTCAGCTTGCTGATCTTTCTCAGATATGATCGGTGGGCACAGGCTGTCAGTAGCAGACCAAGGGCCAGGCTCTATAGGTTTCAGTTGTTATTGATAGTGGCTTACTTGAAGGCCTGGTGGAAGAGTCGTACAGGCCATGCGGAACTATAAAAGGTCCTACAGGGCCTTGATATCTTCCGGGACCTCATTCCACCAGTGTGGAGCCACTATCGAGAAAGCCCTGGCCCTGGTTGCAGCTAGCCTGGCGTCCTTGGGACCTGGGAGAGCCAATTGGTTTTGTGACCCTGACCGTAGTGCGCTCTGGGGTATATATGGAGAAAGGCAGCCCCTCAAGTATGTCAGACCCTGGCCATAAAGGGCTTTAAAGGTAAGAACCAGCACCTTGAAGCAAATTCAGTATGCTATTGGCAGCCAGTGCAGTGCATTCCGCGCAGGCCGGATGTGTTCCCATCTAGGGAGATCCATCAAAAGCCTGGCCGCCGCATTCTGCACTAGCTGCAGCTTCCAGATTTGTGACAAGGGCAGCCCCATGTAGAGAGTGTTACAGTAGTCCAATCTCGAGGTGACCATCACATGGGTCACTGTAGCCAGGTTGTCGCAGTCGAGGAAGGGAACCAACTACCGAATCAGCCGGAGGTGGTAAAAGGCTGACTTAGCAGTGGCTGCCACCTGGGCCGCCGTAG
>NW_015173793.1:91471-92898 GCF_001447785.1 Gekko japonicus
GAGACGGTGGATCAGTAACTGATGGTCGACCATATTGAACACTGCTGACAGGTCCAACAACAGCAGTACTGCCAAACTGCCCTGATCCAGAAGCCTCCAGAGATCATCCATGAGGGCGACCAGTTCTGTCTCTGTCCCATGGCCCAGGTGAAAACTGGACTGGAAGGGATCTAAAATGGAAGCATCATCCAAAAAACTCTGTAGCTGAATTGCTACGTCCCTCTCTATTATTTTGCCCAGATAGGGCAAATTGGAAACTGGCCGGTAGTTAGCTAATTCGGCCAGATCCAGATATGGCTTCTTCAGGAGAGGACACACCAGCGCTTCTTTGAGTGCCCCAGGAAACAGTCCCTCTGTGAGGGACTCGTTGATGATTTCCCTTGGGGCGCTACACAACCCACCATGGCTGGCTTTAATTAGCCACAATGGGCATGGATCAAGGCAGCATGTGGTAGGCCGTACAGCTAGGAGCAATTTGTCAACTTCGTCTAGGCTGAAATAATCCATAACCTGACTCAAAGACATGCATGGAGCCTCAAGTTCACTCACTGTGTCAACTGTGATGGGAAGATCATGGCGGAGCGACAGGACTTTATCTGTGAAATAGCTTGCAAAAGCCTCACAGCCAATATTCAGTTCTCTAGGACTTAGTCTTCCCTGTGGTAGAACAGCGATACTGAAATGTATGATGTGGACCGGATATACTTTGCTAATTATTAGGTTATAATTACGATAGTAGGGAAATGTTTGAAAATATAATTGGTTGTTTGCAGCTGGGACGGTTGTTAGAGTGGGTATTAGAAATAGATTTAGGAGTAGATAGTATAAACGGAAGGTTAAAAATACAAACTGAGATATGGGATCTAGGTTGAGGTATGAGTATGGCGGAAATAATAGGTGGAAAAGTGTAGGTGATGAAAATATGAATCCCTTTAGGTGTTAAAAATTTCTTCTGCTTATTTAATAAATATTTTCTTTAAATACAAGCCGAATGATGAGATTTCTGAGTGGAATGTAAAGACTCTAAGATATTAAGTGTGTAGAGTTAAATGGTGTTGAAGTTAAGATGAAATGATGTTGAAGTTAAGATGAAATTCTTAATTCATGAAGATATGAATTCCCTAGGCGATTAATATTTTTACTTTATATCTTTAGTAATTTCAGTTTCAATGGATATAAATGATTTACATGGTTAATTATTGGATGAAAGATAATATAGTTTTTGAGTTAAGAAAACTGTAATGGTAACTGGAAATCTTTTGAGGAAAGAGAGAATATAATTAACCATAATACTTGGTCAATGTGGTATGGAGGGAAATAGTGGTGATGGTGGTTGGTTGTGGTTGTTGTATATTCCTTTATGTTTGTTATTGTTTATATGGATGTTTGTTTTGGTGTAGAAAACTAATAAGAAAGTATATATATAT
>NW_015173793.1:93832-97079 GCF_001447785.1 Gekko japonicus
GCTAGAAAAGACAGCCCCAAAAAGGAGTTTATTTAAGGAGAAACTCTTCTTTGTTTCTCTGGTTAACCCACTTTCCCCATAGCGTGCACTAAGGTGCTACAAGTGACTCTCTACCTAAGTTCCCCGGAGTCGCGACCCAGGGAACGCACATGTGGCTTTGGCTGGCCCAGCCTGTGTGTTTTTAGAGTTCACAAGTTGCTGCTTTAGCTGCCCATCCTTCCAAGGAGGAGATTTCTTCTTCAGCTTGGACCTCAGATAAGTATAGCCGTGCCCCATTGTGTCATCCCCTTATTTGATGCTTTTGTTATTTTCTATGCTGTAATTGTTCTGATGTACTATTGTAACTAAGGAGCTTGTTGTGAATCTTGTATGTTTCCGATTTTGTATGTCTGATGAAACCATTTAGTAAAGGCAACATTGATTTAACAAATAGTGTGTTGTCTGACTCCCTCACAAATAGCGAGCGTTCCCCCTTTGACCATCTGACCTCTGTATAAACTGGTTAGAACTTACGCACAGCCACAAACCCCCTTTCCTGAGGTAGATAACTCGGATTGGGTCTCCAGGAATTTCCGGGAGGAGTTGGCATAACATCCCTCTGCCGACAACCTTCGAGATGGGACGCAGGCTGGGAGCTGAGCTGTTCTATTTCTCCACTCCCTTCCCTTGACTCCCTTCCTGGTCCCTCCGCTGTACTTTCCCCTCCCCAGAAGCACCAGAATCCCTTGCCCAAACATTGCCACACCTAGTGGTCTTCGAGTTTGCCTCAGACCAACTAGTGGAGCTGATGAAGATGCACCCAATATATGACTGCCAGTAATAAGCTACAGCTTATTTTACCTTTACCTTTTTAATAATGCAATAATGTCCTATGTAAATAAGATCTTTTTCTCCTGAATTCTTAAAAAAACAGTACTGATCAGTATAAATGGAGAGAAAGAATGCTTTTAAAAAATTAATGCTCTGGACACTTTTAATTCTTAAGTGGATAACTATTAACTTGTGACTTGTTAAAATGATACAGACAGCAAAACAGAGGCATTAGGTTGACTGTAGAATCTAGTAAATAGAGCTAAGGTTACCAGCCCCACAGTAGGAGCAGGGAATCTCCTGCCCCAAGTTCCCCTTTCCTCCATGTCCCTGCTCCCCCAGTCTCCCTCAGGTTTCCAGGCCAGCTCTGGCAAACATCTACAGAGACTTTCCATTCATTTTATGGACACAGCAAGCATTCCCTGTGAGAGTGGTCATAGATTAGCCCATTTGGCAGTCATTCTGTGAACACACACCAGACTGGTGACTGTTAGAGACTGCCTTTGCTTCTTAAACCTGAGTCACACACTACTCGGAGAATGAGGAGGAAATGCAATGGTAGGATACCAGTAGAATGGCGTGTACCAATTCAGACTGTGGGTGGTAGATTCCGTCTTTTCCTTTACGTAGCAAATACACAACTTGCACAGTAAGGAGAAATATTCTAGCCACCTCTTTTGGTTGCTGTGCCTGTTTTCTGTTTGCAGTAAGCTTCTGGCACGGGGAGCATTCCAAAATATGATTCTCCACCAGCAGTACGAAGTGGTGCAATCCATTTTACTAATCCCCCACCCCAGTCGCTGCCACTTTATTTTCTTATATGTATGAATAGCCTGAGTCTTGCCAGTGAGAGAAACTGTTGAAGTTGCACATCTTTCCCTGGCTAGTTAACATTTTCCATCTTCTGTATTTCTTGCCAAACTTAGCAGGAGTTTTCTGCTGACAATCCATACCCTTGGATCACTAAAATCCCAGGGCTACCGAGCCATGACATTTTCAGTGAACAAAATTTTCAAAAAAGAAGAAGCAATAAGTGAGATTTTATGTCTCATTGCAACACATCACCATGTCCGCTTCAAGAGCTGCTTTTCAGCTAATGTTGTTTATATTTGCAGCTTCTCCTGCAGTTATTTTATTGTAGGGCAATGGAGTAACATATTAGCGGAATTAGTTTTTATTTGTTCAAGGGATTAATGTAGGAGAATATCATCATGGCAGACAGACTTTGGAATTGTTTTATAAGAGACCAAAATGTTTTATAATAAGAATCTGAATATTGTTATTGAAATATGATGTCAATCTACATTTACATGCAGATGTTTTATTTTGGTTACATGTTTTTAGGGATTTTGAACAATTTAGAGGTCCAGTGCATCATGGGTATAGGACAATGCAAAGTTATTTGATCAGTTCTAATCTCTGCTCCCTTCATTACATTCAAATGATATAAAACTCAGCTCAAGAATGAGCAACCATCCCTAACCAAACTGAACAACAGAAGACATTTCAGAGGAAAGGAGTTCTATTGCATTCTCTAGCTACCTGACAATTACTTGCTCAAAAGCCAGTAGAATCTGACTCTAGGGGACGATGGTCATCCCCGTTTCCAAGCCGAAGAGCCAGCACTGTCCAAAGACATTTCTGTGATCATGTGGCTGGCGTGACTAAACACCGAGGCGCACAGAACACTGTTACCTTCTCACCGAAGAGGTACCTATTTATCTACTTGCAATTTATACCAGTTTACAAATTAGGGTCCACAAGTAACTGGTGGGAGGACAAACAATTGGAGACTTCTTGTCTCCAGCACATGTCCACAACACTTAGTACAATAAAAGCAGTTAATGGGAAAAAAATAAAAAGGGGAAAGACTGTGCGTCTGTGTTAAAGCATCTGCTTGGCATGTAGAAGGTCCTGAGTTCAGTCTTCGGCGTCCTCAGTAAGGATCAGGTCGTGACTCATGGATGATATGAACGACCTGAGATCCTGAAGAGCCACTGCCATTCTGAGTAGAAAATACTTTGATGGACCAATGGTCTGATTCAGTATAAAGCAGCTTCATGTGTTCTGTAGCCCCTCCCCCCCATAAAATAGTGCAAGAGCTTCAGGGTTTGCTCATATAGGCTGGACCTTCAGTAGCACAGTACAATGGATGTTGCATTCTAACTGCTGAGATGAGTGGGAGGGGGGCTGCATGAGCAGGAAGGTGCTCATATCCTTTCAAAATTGAGCAACGTAAGGGGGGGGAAGGGGGTCGTTTGGGCAGAGCAGTATTTGTCACATAGTCTCAAAACGCTATAAACTTGATTTGCTCGATTTCCCCCTCCCCCATTTTAAATTTAATTTCTCTGAATCTGAGATTGCTACTAGATTTTTATTGTTTTAAATGGGCTCTGTTTTTACTGCAGGAATATCATTTTCATTTAAGTTCTTCATA
>NW_015173793.1:97104-117875 GCF_001447785.1 Gekko japonicus
TTGTTTGTGTCGTCGAAGGAGCCTGTCTTCTTTGCTTTGTGAGTCAAAACAAGTGTAGAATGGATTCAATTTTTGCACTGAGTTTCCTCTTCTTTTGTAAGATAATAATACTGTTCCCCCCCCCCAAGGATGAAGAGTGGAGGATAACTGGAACAGCTGTGGAGAATGCATACACAAAGCATTCACAATCCACTTTAGAACAATTGTGCATGCTCAATACAATCAAGGGTTGTGGTTTCTTGCATGTGTTCAAACAGTTTACTTTTGAAGAAATTGTATTTTTGAACACAGTAGTGTTAGGGTTGCCAGCCTCCAGGTGGGGCCTGGGGATTTCCCGCTTTTACAACTGATCTCCAGCTGACAGAAGTCAGATCCCCTGGAGAAAATGGCTGCTTTGAAGGGTGGGCTCAATGGCATTGTACCATGCTGGGGCCCCTCCCCTGCCCAAACCCCGCCCTCTCCCAGATCCACCCACAAAGTCTCCAGGTACTTTCCAACCCAGACCTGTCAACCCTAAGTAGTGTTCACCCATCACTGAGAGCACCCCTTTTTTCCTGATGGGTTTTACTGGGAATAAGTAGGGGATAAAAATTGTTTTTGTTGTTACCGCTCCACTCTCCACCTGTTTCCTTCCCCAAATTGCTATTACCCCTGAAGCGGAAAAAAGACAAGACACACTTCTCTATTTCCCCATCTTTACAGGGATAAAGAACATAGGAGAGGCTGGCATCAATTAGCAGGGGTAGGGGTTAGCCCCTTCTTCCCCTGCACCACCACCCAGGTTCAAACCAGGCCTAGGCACAGTTGGCCTAGGCTTCTCTCTCTAAGTTTCATATAATCTGATCAAGAGGATTCTAAGAGCCCTTAATCTTCCTTTCTCTCTGGCATGTATCAGCACTTATTAATGAGGAATGTTTCACTTTCTTCTGCAGTTGAACTAATTATATCACTGAGTTCAAATAGTTATGTTCTGAGTTACCTGCTGCAGACTGCCAAAGTGGGAACATCACTCTGCTTTTAAAAAATCTTTTATTTGCAATTACATTTACAAAGTGAATTTTGTGTTCAAGATCACTGGGCGTACAGCCAGCCTCTGTACCAGGAGGTACTGTGTAAGCATTCTCTAACCTAGTCTTCCTCTTCTGTACCACAGTGCTACTGTGCACAATTTCCCCTTCCTGCATTCTATTACCATTATAGCCCCAGTAATGGAGGGTGGTCATGTGGTGGGGTTAGGGAGGTTAAGTACTTGCTGGCTTTAATATATCAACTTTTCCATGAAACAAACACCCTAGTCTTTTCAAGATACAACAAAGCAGCCTGGAGCCAGAGTACGTACACATAAATCATTTTGCATGTCCTGGGGCCTGAACTGTAAAAGGTGTCTTACTCTCAGCTCCCTCAGTGTTTGGAGACAAGCCTGACTATGCTTCAGCTATCCTGTTCTTTGTTCTAATGTTAGGTAAAGCAAGGTTTGTGGGTACATAGGGCAGGGCTTTTTCGACTATGGCCTCCAGGATTTTTTGTCTTGAGAGATGCATCAGGAGATAACGGGGACAGAGGACGGCAAGAAAGAGAAGTTGAAAATACAATTCAATCACAGTACTTCTCAGTGTAAGCAGTTTTAATGTCAAATATGTCCAATAAGGAGCTGCGGTGGCTCACGCTGAAAATACAATTCAATCACAGTACTTCTTAGTGTAAGCAGTTTTAATGTCCAATAAGGAGCTGCGGTGGCTCACGTGGTTAAGATGCTGAACTGCAGGCCGGAAGGTCAGTAGTTCAGCAGTTCGAGACCCGGGTGCCACATGATGGAGTGAGCTCCCGTCTCTAGTTCCAGCTCCTGCCAACCTAGCAGTCCGAAAGCAAGAAATTGCAAGTAGATAAATAGGTACCACTTCGGTGGGAAGGTAACAGCGTTCCATGCGCCTTGGTGTTTCATCATGCCGGCCACATGACCACGGAAACGTCTTTGGACAGCGCTGGCTCTTCGGCTTTGAAACAGAGATGAGCACCGCAACCCTAGAGTCGGATTCGACTGGCTTTCGAGCAAGGGAACCTTTACCTCTTTTTATGTTTCACTCAGAGCTAACCCAATTGAATCCATCAGTGTGTCTCCCTTGAAGGGGAAGAAGGGAGGTCAAAGAGAAGGGGAACAAAATGGAGGCAGAGAAGAGAGTGTTTGCTGGATGTCAGGGTGAAGGAGAATTAGATAAAGGAATCAGGCATGAAGTGGAAGGAATAAGGGCAGTCAGAGAAGGAGGGAGGCTTCAGTGTGAGGATCAAAGGATGAGTTTGTGGCAGCTGGATAGGCATGAGGTGGAGTTCCAAGAGAGAGGTAGAGAGAGAGGTGAGGTGGGGAAGGAGGACTCCAGGGAGGAAGGATCTGGAGTGAGAAACAAAGCAAGAGGGAGAGATGGATAAGGAGTGGATAGAACAAATACCCAATTGTCCTGATGACTTGGTATTATTTTGGGAATTTGTGAAGTATGCTAGGATTTCTGTTAGTGTCTCATAAGCATCAGCCATCCCTATAAGGCTGGAATTAGGGTAATTTCATGGAGTCATAAAACAACCCTTAAGGCAGAGAGGTTATACAGTTTTCTAGTTAACACATTGCGAAACAGAATTTTATGTGATTTTATTTGCTTCAAGAGTCAATTAAATTTGGCTACTAAAATGAAGTCTTGCTACACTCAGGTGTTCTGTGACCGTGGAAAGGTGCCGGGTAGCGATACTACAAAGGGCAACAGTCCTACATGTTAAAGAGAAGCCAGAAAGTGCTGTCCCAAAGCCATGAATCCCTGTGGTGACAATCTTCAAAGAGGGAACAGATGTCCACGGCTCTTAGCCCCTCCTCTTACTTGCAGCCTGTGGCCTTGGATAAGCCCAAACATCCGCCCAAGATGTCGCTTGTCATATTTTTCTGTCTTTTGTTTATTTAAATTGTATTTTTCTAAGCCCATTAGAGAGAAAAGGAGGGTAGAAAATACTCAAGTAAATAAATACTCCTTTTAGTTTACAGGTTCACGAGGTTCCTGGAACTTTCACTTAGTTTCATAAATCAGTACATTACCACCAGACCCTCACCGAGGTCAAGAGAGGCCCAGACCACTTCCATTTCTGAGCCCTCCCTAGTAAATTAAAAAACAAAGACGGGCAAAAACAATGATACAAAATTAGTAATATTATATTTTAAATGTTTTCATTTAATACAATAAGAAAAAGAATATTGTAAGACTTTGTAATAAATGTTCCCATTTTTATTCAGCGTGATTTAATGTTAAAAGTATCAATTTGAGCCCCCCCCCCCGGGCCCTGGTTACTACAGTCTCTAACCAGAGCCATCTTAATGATATTCAGTCTGTCAAGTTATTAAAACAAAGCCCTGATGCAGCCAAATGGAAGAGAACTTCAGTCTGGGAGGTAGCATTTCACTGCCACAAGTGCTATGCATGCATTTGCTGCTGCTGCGAACATAACTTAGCTGGCAATGGCCAGGCCATGCTATGTAAAGAGAAATAGTCTTTTTCCTGTAACTGTACTATCTTGACATTAGCACTGATATCCTTCATCCTTCATCATGGCACTTGCTGCTGCTGCTGCTTTAAAAACAACAACACATAGCCTGAGAAAGGGAAGTGAGAGAACAACCAGATGAGTTTTATTTATGAACTGAAGCACAGTGGCACATGGCTTCTCCGGGTTTGGCTCCAGATGTCTGTAGTTGGAAGGCAGCTGCAAACCATTCGGGAACTGACCAGTAGGGGAATGGGAATGTGTGAAGAGCTAAGGATAACCATATATCCTGCTGAGGGGTTTGGGGTAGGGAGTGTTTACTTAGGGAGGCTTGGATGAGTAAGATCAGCTGGGATAAACTGGAAAAGACTGATGAGATGTGGTTATACAGGGGAAATATAAGAAGAGAAGAGAGAGAGAAATTGGATTTATACCCTGCCCTTCACTACTGAAAGGAGTCTCAGAGAGGCTTACAATCTCCTTTCTCTTCCCTTCCCTTCCCCACAACAGACATTTTGTGAAGTAGGCGGGGCTGAGAGAGCTCTTTCGAGAACTGCTCGTGAGAGAATAGCTTTAAAACAACTTGTAACTGACCCAAGGTCACACCAGCAGCTGCATGTGGAGATTAGAGTTCACGCTCTGAACCCCTACACCGAACTGGCTCTCAAGGTATTGGATTGAATTGATGTTTTCAAAATTTACAAGAGAGAGGTGAAGATTGTATTAAAGTAAAAGGGTGGTTCTTGTGAATTAGGGGTTCCTGAACTGGGAGGGGTGGGCTCCCACAGGAAAGGGTTCAAGGAATGAGAATCTGTGAAGAGCTGAGGATAAGCATATATCCTGATGAGGGGTTTGGGGTAGGGAGGCTTGGATGAGTAAAATCAGCCAAGATAATCTGGAAAAGACTAATGAGATGTGGTTATACAGGGAAAATGTAACAAGGTACTGAACTGAATTGACAAGTTTGGCGCGGTCTGGGCACACCTCTAATTGCACTGGTTTAAGATGTAGCAGGAAGTTTGGATCTGACAGCACACCCTGAGGCAGATTTCCTGCGTGCTCTCTTCATGGTTAATTTTCCAAATTAGTGCTGTACCTCAACCATGAAGCAAGCTATCCATTTTTTTAATATAAGGGTGTGCATGCACATATGTGCTTATGCACACATAGCCAACAACTCCCCCCCCCCCGCAAAAAAAAGACATAAAGAGATCGTCACACTTTCCATCCGGCTTCAGTTTGCAACAGGGAAGTTCAGACATACAGAAATGCAGGGTGAAAGTGCTGACTTCCATAAAGATTGGGCTTTCCCCAGTGCCTAATAACTCTGCTTCGATGGCGGGTCAGAATGGGGTCACGACAATTGGGGAACAGGAGGCAGATGTTGCTGTCTGAAGCTTCCCTAAGAAAGCTCAGTTTTTTCCTCTGAGAGAGCTCACAAAGACCATGCCCAGTTCTCCAGTGTTGTCAGCACTCAACATGCCGCTCCCCCTTCCAAGTTTATCTGGAGAAAAGGAAACAGGTGATGAAAGTTGACAGCAACCGATGATGTATCCTGAAGTTTCTGGCTTACCAATAAATTAGTTTGTGGAAGCTCCACTGTGTCAACCTTTTGTCTGAATACATCATAACCACCTGCCATATTTGGGATCAGGATGAATTTCCCCTCCCCCAGTCAATGTGGCTAGTGGTCTTGTGAAGGTTTCTTTTTCAGAGCATGGGTCGAGTCCTCTAGATAACTCCTCTGCAAGCACTTGGTGAAAGACACCGTGTTTAAGCCTCCCTTAATTTGATGACACCAGGGAACCTTAAAGACACCTTGTTCAGTTTTGCTGTCTGCTTGCACCACGGTATGATCAAGCATATGTAGGTTAACCCTGAGAGCGGGTGACTGCCTGCTGTGTTTAAGCCTTCCTTAATTTGATGACACCAGGGAACCTTACGGTCTGATTATTAAGAAAAATTTCTGTATTAGGTAGCTTTGTGGGGCATCTGCATGTCACTAAATTAATATTATGTAGTGCTTGTATATTTAAACTTAAACTCTGCCCCATCAGGAAGACTCAGTGGGCTTCTAATAACACCCAATTTATACTAGTGATAGCATGGATTCTCCTAACATGTGGATTCAAAATGGTAAACTCGCGTATACCTTCTGCCTCATTCTCTGATCTCAGGCTTTGTTCCTGCTTTTGTTGAGGAGAGAGAGTAGTGGATCTGACTTATTGTTATCACGGTTGCATGGGAGTTTGTGCTGTAGGAATCTCATGAAAGTCACGAGAGAGGGGAGGGGGGGAGAGAGCGAGAGAGCGAGAGAGTGAGTAGTAGATCTGACTTATTGTTATCATGGTTGCATGGGAGTTTGTGCTGTAGGAATCTCATGAAAGCCACGAGAGAGGGTGTAGTGGGGACAGCCACTTCCCACCCCCTGTACGTTTTCCCCCACCTTCTTCCTGGAGAGCATTAAAATTAAAATGAAACCTTTGGCTCTCTACAGAGAAATCCTCTGTCTCTACTCTCTTACCTTTAAGATGTCACACTGCTCAGTCTGCAAAATCATCTCACCCACACTTCAGGTTTAGTTCTTTTGTATGAGACAGAGGGAAGAAAATCACTCCCTTCCTAATCTTCTTGCCTGCCCTATAGGTAACTGAATGTCAGATTCACAGAGACAGTAAAGCCTTCAAAAGGAATTACAAGGAATTACAAATCTTGCCTTCACCTCGTTTCACTCTTTGCTGGTATGAACTGCTTGGTCTACCTATTTCCATAATCCACATGGTTCTGAAATTTGGGGGGTTTGCTGAAACTTCCTCCCGTTGTTCTCTTTTTCCTTCCCTATCAACCATTTATAATTTTTTTTTCATTGCTGCTGTTAGCAAAGGAACAGAGCTGACTTCAAAGAGAAGATGCGTTTGGACTGTCTGAAAAGAAGGCTTGGCTGTTGCAGTGCTAAAGAGGCAAACTCAGGAAGGAAAAAAAATGAATGGATGGACAAAAAGGAATTCATATGCTGGCTCACAGACAGAGGTCAGAGGAGGAAATTAATCCAGGGAAGTCTAATGTAGCTCTTAAATTTCTTTTTCTTTTCTTTTTTTTAAACACAAGAACTGCCAGGGCTTAAGCCTGCCTGAAAAAGAATCCCCTCTGGCATACTGAAACCCTTCTCCCTGATTCCAAGTGAATTTGGGCTAGTTGTGTTCTCCGACTCAGTCAGAGAAATGCATTCTGCACATGTTCAGAAGAAGGGCCATGTTATAATCAGTAAAAAGCTTCTATTAGTTAGTACTTATTTTCTTTTCTCAGATGTGGTTCTACCACTTTGCTCAACTAGTGGTGGCACCGGAGAGGGGCAGGGCTTTGGCACATTGAGACAGTCAACACCAGGAACTGCTCCTGGCTACGACTGATTCTTCATTCTTTTTAGGGGGGTTCAGGGGATCCTGAACCATACCGGACCTCCTGGAGGGAGGTCTGGAGCAAGGGACTTGATTCGGGCCTCTCGCTTGAGGCAACAAGCGAGTGGAAACCCTGGATCATCCCAGAAGCATGGAATGAAGAAGAGCAGGTTTGGCAGCCATAACCTGCACCAGATGTGAATGCCCCCAAGTAAGAGAGTTATTTTGAGCCTCATCCAGAACACCAATGAAGACACGCACCTGTGAGTACCTGTAATAGCAACAGCAACATTGAAGAGTATGATGATTTCTTTGAATAAGCCCCTTTAAATGTCCAAAACGATACAGAAACAGATCCCCCCCTTTTCTGTTTAACATGGCCAAGACAAGATAAGAGTCATGAAAAGAATGTTGACATAAACACTTACTGGGGAAAAGAGTGATCTCAGCCTCTACAAGAGAACTATAAATTTTCTTCTTAAGCTTGTTTAAAAAAGCAAGCAAGAAAGATATAGAGTGAAACTAACCATCTTGCGACAACCTTTTGTGACGTCATGCTTTACTGCTGAGAACAGAATAGAAACAAGAGAACTATAAATTTTCTTCTTAAACTTTCTTTAAAAAGCAAAAAAGAAAGATATACACAGTGAAACTAACCATCTTGCGACAACCCTTTGTGACGTCATGCTTTACTGCTAAGAACAGAATAGAAGCGTACTCTGTTTTGAAAGAGTCTGCTGACTCTTGTTATTGCAGTGAACGATCAGCACTCTCAGAAAAACATGCCACCCTATGAGACAGACACTTTAGATGATCCAGACAATGTACAAGAGACAGTTTTCCTGGGAACAATTCCAAAAGATTCTTGGGGATTCAATTCAACAAGCGATTACAGAAGCTTTTGAGAGACTTTATAATAAGGAGCAGACTATGTAGTTGGAAACTGTAACTGAGAAGGAAGACCCACAGAGACAACTGATCCTAGCCAAAGAACAGGACTCCAAAGCAAGATGATTCAGCCTATGGGATTTCCATTCCAGCCAAAGAGAATAGAAGAAGCTACACAGTACAAATTAACAGACCTATGGAAATTATGACAAACTCTTTAATTTTTGAAAGGGTAAAGAAGAAGATACAAGAGGATCTATTGTATGGGATGATCTATTTACCTAAAGAGAAATCAAGAAGCTACATAAGACAGGAAGCTTTAACTGCTCCAAGAAGTGAATACAGATGGGAAGAAGCAAAGGCAAGTTTTTCCACATACAAAGAGAAAAGGCACAGAATTATGACTGTAATGAAAAAAGAGCACAGAAAAAGAAAAAAAAATCAAATATTATAGCTAGAGTGACATAAGACGTTTTGATCTATGTGTAACTGACTAAAATGAGTTATAGCTGAAATTGATTTAACAATACAATAGTAAAGATTATGAATGTCAACTAAAATATAAATTAAATATGTGATAGTAAAATATGAGTAAAACAAAAAAATAGAAATAAAACCATAGATAACTTGTGTATAGTAATAAATACATAACTTACAGCTGTAACCCATTAAGAAAATCTTATAGATTTTAATATCAGTATGTTATGAGAATGTTCCTATTTACATTATGTTTTCTTGTAGAGTAATATAGGGAACTCTGGTTTTGGGGTAACTGATTCAAATGAACTTTAGCTGAAACTGAACTGGATCTTATACAAGAATTTAACATGAAGTTAGAATGGAAACCGGTAAAGCCTTCATTCCTGTTTTTATTTACATACTGTTTTTCACCCCTTAAGGATGTCAAGTAAGAAGATGGTTAGCACGTCTTTTTTTATCATATATAGTAGAAATATACAAGCTTAACCTGACGTTAGAGTATATATAGTAGAAATACTAGTAGTTTATTTAGATTTATGTTAGACTAAAGAAATAAGCAGCTTTTAATATATAGTGTTGCTAAGATGGAAGTTTCTAATATGGTAAAATATTAGTTAGTGTTGTTATGTATGATGAATTTGATGATACTATGACATTGTAACACTCTTTTTTTTTTACTTTTTCTTTCTGAAAACTAATAAAATATTCTTTAAAAAAAAACTAGTAGTGGCACTGGATCCCAGGAATGATGGTAGTCGCATAATCTTTCGGCTCCTCAACCCTTCCTCCTCCTGTGCTAAAATATCAGCAAGAACCACTTCACTACTTTCTGAAATATGGGTGAGAACAACGGGGCAACTGCTGCTTTGCCAAAAATGACAACGAAAGCTCCACCGGCTTTTTTCTCCCCAAAGGAATCACAATATGACTTAAAGGCCTCAGGTCCGGAGAAAACAGTGATGGCAGATGAGACTTCCCTCACACAGCTATTAGAGACTGTGCTTAGTAAACAAGATCTACCATCTTTATTTGAGAAAATGAAACTGAGAATTAGAGACCAAATGCTTCAAATCATTCAGCCTGTAAAAGATCAACTAGAATGAATACAAGCTTCCCTGACAAAGACCTCCCAAACAGAGGAGACTGCACTTAATATGGGGATGATGATGAAGGAAGATGTACAAAACTTACATCTGTTTGAAGAACAGACCCGGATCATTTGACCACCTTAGAAGCTCAAAGCAAGCAATTGTTCCTGAAATTTAGAAGCCTACTTGAGGATGTGGAAGAAGCTACAGACTTTTAAAGTTTTCTCTCACGATGGCTTTCTTTGCCCTTGAGGCTGGACTATGGAGCAGCATCAGCCATTTTATATGCTTACAGAACTGAGAAGAACAGGGCCCAGAGACTTATTAGTTCAATTCAAGGACAGACAAATGAAACAGAAAATGCAAGAGGAAGCTAGAACGAATTGGCACATCTTATATAAGGACTTAGAAATCTTAGTCTTCCTGGATGTTTCTCAAGAAGCCCTTCATATTCAGATGGCCTTGAAGTCCGTTAGTTCGCATCTCCAACAAGCCAACATCAGATATAAGTGGCTGCCCTCAGGGAAGCTGCAAGTCCATCATCATGAATCTACCTTCCAAACCATGGATGCGAATTCCAGTCTTGATCTCTTGCAATCCCTCAAAATCTCAGACAATTCAGAACAATTCTGTCGCTCACACAAATGAAAACTACAACTCCCATCACCCCCCGGGAGGACAACCAAGATGTCCGCTTGCAACTCGGTTCCTGTTTCTGAAATGGAAGCTGACCTGTCCACCCCCACCCCCCAATCTGCTGAGTAAACTGCTGTACAAACTAGCAACCTGGCCCGATGTGATCTACAGGTTCTTGCTAAGGTTAGACATATTAAATGTTTACAGATTTATAGCCCTTATCTTTGTTACATGCTCTCTTAGGGAGGAGGGAGGGAAGAGGATTTGGGTTCTATTGCTCTTGAATTGTAGAGTTTGTATTAGGAGATAATCTAGGAAGCGGTAATGCTTAGAGGAATAAGGTGATCACTGCTATTCCAGTACTGCTCTTTACAGTTCTTGTAGTTCATAACAACATTAAACTTCTTTTTAAAAAGGTTTCTTGCTCACAATACATTAGATTGTTTATTTGTTTCCTTTTCAATGTATTCAATTGATTGTGGCATATCTTCTCACTGACATCAATTGACATACTTGGGGCGTTTGGGGGGGAACAAAAGTTTTAACTGATCAATTACTGTTTTGTTAATATTTTTAATTGGGACACATGATACTTAGCAAATTGGTTGCACTGCTTGATTGGAATATTGATTCTAGTATATGATTTTTTCCTCCTTAATCCGATTTCTTTGTGACACAACAATGCACAGTATGATTCTTATCTTACAGATGTTGTAGCTCTGTGTCCCTTATGTTTATCTGTTGGTCGTTAACTTGCTGTACTAGGCATTGTATTGTAACCTAATGCCTTTATGTTTTCATTTAGTTATGCCACTGTCATTTATATATGTACTTTAATAATATTATAATAAAAAATTTTTTGGGGGGGAACCCCTAGTGGTGGCACCTTTCTCCAATGCAGGGGACTCTCCTCTGATGTAAGATGCCCTTCCTTCAGAGCAAGGTTACCAGCCTTCAGGTGGGGGCTGAAGTTCTCCCAGCTGATCTCCAGGTGTCAGATCCCAAGTCAGGAGAACAAACCCACGTTCCAAAGAAGTAAGATTTATTTCCAAAGCATGGTTGATCATGAACATACAGAGAATTGTTCAGAATGACTACAATACACAGGGACAACATAATATAGGAACTTCAAACATGGTTAACCCAATGGGTGCAATTCCCTCGCAAGGGAGCTGATTTGAAAAGGCGCGAAGCAGCCTGAGAACTATAACAGCTCAAACCATAAACACAAGTTGAGTTCACACGGGAATCTAATTAAGCAAGGCAAGAAGACATAACACTCCGTCGTCCACCTGTAGGAGAAACTTGGCAGTTACAGCCGCATACCATAAGAGAATAACACGGGGAGGGAGGGAAGGAAGAGGGGCACGTCCCAGAGAAATGACAGCTCGCTGACACCAGGCTACTGAGAGAGTGGCCTCTATGGCATCACATCCCCTCCCCTCCCCAATCTCTGGTCCCAACAGGCTCCACTCCCAAATCTCCAGGAATTTCCCAATCCAGTGTTGGCCAGCCTACTGCAGAGGAACCCGCCTTGCACTAGAACTGAGTAGACTGGAAGGGTTCAACAGCATAATAATGATTTGGTCCCATGTTCTTTTGCATCAGACTGAAACCGTTGTGTGGGACATGTCTTTATTATTTCAGGAGGCTGTTTCTTCATACTAAGACAGAATGTACTATACACAAGAGATCTGGAATACTGCAGGAAGGGAGATCAGATTGTTTTATAGGAATAATTTTTTCACATCTGGATGCTCTTTTTCGGAAGCAGTGATCAAACCTAAAATATGTGGGTTATCATTTCATGCTTAGGGTGTTCATTTAGACTAATATATTGTACAAGTCTGGGTATTTTAAACATGATTTTTATGATGCAATCTGCTTTTATATATGTTGTTACCTGCTCTGAGCCTTTGGAAGCAAATTGGGAGCAATTTGTTAATTAATGAACAGAGAAAAATGACATTTTCTGCTATCACATGCTACACTGCCGCAAGCTCGATCCAATTTCCTGCACAGCGGTTCTGTATTTCCAAAGGGTATTATCACTTAGCTGTCAGGATGGTCAAAAAGTCATGCATCGCAAGGCAAACTACAAAAAAAAATTCCATTTGGTGAGTGACAAAGAGAACTCTACAGAGCCACAACTTTTCAATACTGTGTAATAGCTGGTCTACAGCAAAATGAACTTTTGAGCATAGGTTTCCTCTTATATGCTATAGGGAAAAACTATTTATGGGTGTGCATGGAGAATTGTCACTCTAAGACCACTAGGCGGAGTCCAGTACATTAGCTCCAACACAGAGCCTCTGGTGTACTATGTACACTGAACTCCTTGCTGGATGCCCCTTTCATTTGCATGGAAAGGATAGGTCTGTGGACATAAAAAGATATCAGCATTTGAAGTGGAAGCCTCTTTGTGGAGCATGGGAGGTCTGTGTGCACATCTCTCATTCAGCAGCACATTGATAGAACTGGAATGCTGATTGTATCTTAGATACAATCTTACGCTCACAAGAAAACAGATGCAGTTCTTAGATATCCAGAGCACAGTACCTCTTCTTCCACCAGTTGCTGCTGTGAATATTAAATATTTGCTGGAATTATGACAGTAGCTGGATAAGCCAGTAATTGATAGCATCACAGCAAATTGAGATTGAAGTGGCTGCAGTCTGCATTTATCAAAATGAAAGAGGAGCCTCTGTAATTCACAACAAATATAGGCTTAAAGGGTAAGTAAGATTTCCCCAGATGGCAGAGACAGAGCCATAGAATTAGCATGATACATTAATTGATACAAGCCATTTGCAGAATGCATATTCATAGGGAAATTGAATCAGGTAAGAGCACATCCATTTCTGGGCTGAGAAATCCTTATAGTCCAAATAAAGTTCATTTCGTTTCTATAGTATCATTTTGTCAAAGGATATATTTCAAAAGCCATATTTATTCCTATCTGATTTGTAGAAAAAATTCTAAGTATTTGTGAGTAGGCCTAGGTGTTAATAACCTTGGTATGGAAACAAGGTGGCTGTTCCCACTGATCATGAAGAAACAGATAAAAAGGGTATATTTTGTATACTTTATATTTCACCTGCCCCCCTCAAACCCCAGTCACTGCTGATTTGATAGGTCCTGAATTGTGAGTAGGCCTAGGTGTTAATAACCTCGGTATGGAAACAAGGAGGCCGTTCCCACTGATCATGAAGAAACAGATCAGAAGGGTATATTTTGTATACTTTGTATTGCACCTGCCCCCCTCAAACGCCAGTCACTGCTGATTTGATAGGTCCTGACGTGCTAATTTTGCTTAAACTGAGGACATCAAATGTTCTTTAACAACTAAGATATATTTTTCTTCACTGTTTTAGTTTGCAGTTAAAAATCAGGATTGCCATAATTTTATATCCTTCCTTCTTTCCTTTCCTTTTTAGAGCTCCACTGATCAATAGATCCTGAGCAATGACTAAAAGAGTACTCAGTTTCTGAAGGAAAATATGATAGACAGGAATTTAGCAACCAATAAGGTTATATTCTGATCAGTGTCTAGCATTAGGTAGGGAATAGCATCCCTTTGAGAATTGTTGTTCAGTTGCACAGTCAAATCTTACTCTTCACGACCCCATGGACCACATGATGCCAGGCCCTCCTGTCTTCCGCCATCTGGAGTTTGCTCAGTTTCATGTTCATTGCATCAGCAACACTGTCTAACCATCTCATCCTTTGCCGTCCCCTTCTTCTATTACCTTCAATCTTTCCCAGCATCAGGGTCTTCTCTAGTGAGAATTACTGAATGATAGATGTAAAATCCACTGATTCCTAAAAACAGTACAAAAGGAACATTCCAGAATTTTATGAGATAAAGTATCAATTTTACCCAGGCCACAAGGACAAAGACAATCTGAATGTGAAATATTACAAAACCACTCATGCAATATTTCAGAAGGGTTAGCGTTAAGCGGGGGTCATTTCATAGAAAAAGAGGTGCAGGAGCTCATTAGCATAATTTATTAGCATAACTTATTCACATATGCCACACCCCCTGACATCACCAGAAATGTGTCAGAAGGCAACACCCACCGCTCAGGCTCCACTGAACTGTTTTGGATTGCTAGCTATTGGGGGAGGGAATGCACAGATCTGCCCTCACAGAGGAGGGAGAGCTTGTACCTGAAGGCGGGCCGGGGGGGGAGGCTCTGCAACTTAGCTGGCTGCTTCTTGTTCCTCGTGGCCTGACTGAGGGCTGCTGGGAGCAGGGGGCGGGGCTTGTTGCATGTTGCTCCTTACTGCTGGAGCCCCGCTCCTGTGCACTCCTGCAGGAAATAACCCCTGGTGTTAAGACATAGCGCTAGCATAGTGAGGAATCGTTTAACATCTTTTATAGGACGGCAAGGACTGAGATGGTAAAATGCCAAAAAAATTGGTCGAACAAACTCTACAAGCACGAATTACCATACTGTCATAATCGAGCTTGGTGAGACAATGTTTGACAATGTTGAGGGTCTCTGCCTTACCCAGCTGAAGAATTTCTTCTAATTACAGACCAGATGCTGTAATCTAGTGTTAACAGTCTGAGTAATAAGCACCTTGTGTGAGAGAAGACAACCATCCATCCACTTCTACAGCAAAGATAGCCTTGATTCTAAGTTTAAAAACACTAAGCCAATGACTTTTGGCCTAGTTCAGCTCCGAGAGACACATCTGAAGCATATTGAGAGGAATGCCCATTACCCTATGCAAAAACTGACAAAGGGGATGATCAATAGATCCTGAGATTACTGAGAGCCAGATAGCAACACCATAGAGTAGCTGTAAAATTATTTTTGAATGGAAAACTTGAATATATCTCCCTACCCTAGAGGCCTTGATTCTAAGTTTAAAAACACTAAGCCAATGACTTTTGGCCTAGTTCAGCTCTGAGAGACACATCTGAAGCATATTGAGAGGAATGCCCATCACCCTATGCAAAAACTGACAAAGGGGATGATCAATAGATCCTGAGATTACTGAGATCCAGATAGCAACACCATAGAGTAGCTGTAAAATTATTTTTGAATGGAACACTTGAATATATCTCCCTACCCTAGAGAAAAAGAAGCATACGATCGCTCCAGTAATAGGCTTAATCTTAGAACAAAGACCAACAAAAGACTTAAAGGTGCCACTGGACTCAAAGTTTGTTCTAATGCTTCAGACCAACACAGCTGCCCACCTGGAAGCTTAATCCTATCCACTACAAACTTAAGCTGGGGAGACCAAGAAAGGTTGGAAGAGAAAACAATTCCCAAGTAACACAACTTCCTAACTTGTTCAATATGAAAGTTTGTTACAACCCATTTAGAAAGTCTTATATTCTAATTTTTGGAGAAAACCAGTATTTTAGATTTATTGTAGTTTATTTGCAACTCATCTTCTGAACAGTAATTTGAGAATGTCTCAGAAATCTGTTCAGACCAATCTTAGTACGATAAATAAGAACAAAATCATCCGTGTAAAGCAGCAGTGGTAATTCTTTTGAATCTGATCTACGGGCATGAAACATAATCTTATATTAAAGGAATAGTATATGCCATTAAAGGTTTATTGATTGATTGATTGATATTAAAGGAATAATACAGTATTTAGGGAACTTTGAAAAGAGTCTGGAAACTCTGCTTGTCCAAAATGCAACAACCAGATTACTGGCAGGGGCAGGATGCAAGGACTGTATCACCCCTGTGCTTAAAGATCTGTACTGGCTGCCCATTTCCTTTCAGGTAAAATTTAAAGTGCTGGTTTTTACTTTAAAGCCCTACATGGTTTGTTAGCCAGGGTACTTGAAGGACCACCTTCTCCCACATTGTCAGCTCACCAGTTAAGATCTGCCTCTTAAGCCTGGCTCTCAGTGCCTTCACCTTCAGAGGCAGGTTGGGTGCCAGCCATAAACAGGGCTTTTTCAGTAGTGGCCCCTCACTTATGGAATGCCCTTCCCCTTGAGGCTAAACTGGTGCCTAAGCTGCTGTCTTTTAGGTGCCAGGTCAAAATGTTTCTGTTCACACAGGCTTTAAATCAAGGTGTCTTTAACACCATTTTAGTGTCCTTTTAGTTTGAATGTGTACTTTTAAGCTGCTCAGTGGTGAAACGTTTTTACACTGTGGCTAGGACTGTAATGCTGGATTTTAGCCAAAGGGGGTGGGAGAGCGGGGAGGAGAGGAGAGGAGAGAAAGGGGAGGGTGCAGTGTGCCCCATCCCTCGCTCAAACACTTGGCCAAGTGAGTGGCAGTTGGACGCCTCCTCCACAGGTCACAAGTGATGTTAACCACAATTAAGCAAAAATGTGGGTTTTGATTGTAGATGCAGAATGTATGCACAAAAATAAACTGGAGAAAAAAAGAATAGTGTAGAGTGCAGGGACACCCAGTGCAAAGTTAACCTTAAAGGCTTGATTGCTTGGATTCTCCAGAGTAAGCTACAGTGAGCTGTTAGTGCAGAAAAGACCTGGGACTGCAGCCTTCATCACTGGCAAGGCTGGTATCCTCTATTCCACCTTTCCTCCATGATTATTGTTCTTTGCTTTCATTTTTAATCATCACACTGGCCCACAAATTAAATTTCAAGTTGTATATTCAAATTGAAAATAGATGTTAAATTTTCTCTTCACATAGACTTGAAATCTGATGATAAGTTCACTCAGGTGGGAAAATGGAAACTACCCCGTGTTCCTTATCGTAAAGAAATTAGTCTGGCTTCCTTTCTCCTTTCGAAGAGCAAACGTATTAAAGAGACGACTCTTGCAAAAATGGCATCAATTTCAACATGGAGAAACAAATATGAAACAACTGCAATCCCTTACTGAATAGTCTATAGGCCAAAGAGGCAAAATCCATTCAATATGCTATTCACTTTCAATTATTCTGTCAGACATAACTAGACGTGAATTCAGTTACAGATAGGCTGTGTGTCAGAGTTCTCAGAGCTCAGTCTTTGCTAATATCTTGGCCTAGTTACTCTTCTAGCATCAGATTCTTAAAGCTGCACTTTCTAAAAATCTCCTTGTTCTAACATTTAAACATATATTGGTTGAAGGCCAATATTCATCAGCCTTGATTAATTGCTGTCATTATTCAGAGCCAGTTTGTTCTAAGAGGACAACATCTGTTTTCAGGAAAAATTTTCCGACATGCAGTTGACTTTTTACATGAAAATTAATTGCCACCTGATCTTGTAGTATATTTACTAGATCTGTACTGAATATCCTCTAAGTCTGATATTCACTTTGAAATTAACATGTTTGATGTAGCTGAATGAATCACAAAAGGGAAATAAGATACCTTGCTGAACAGTGAGATTATTTCAGAGCTGCATGGAGGCTGTTGCTTTTTAGTGTTATTTCTTCTCCCCCCCCCCATTATTTAATCTGTCAAACTAGGTGAGTTTGTTGGTCAGTGGTATGTGGATCACCACAGCCAATCAGATTAAATGACACTGAGGGCAAAGAGGTTGGTGTTGGAATATACAAAGTCTAGTTTGTGAGCCTCTGGGGAGAATGCTTTACAGTGTCTGTAATCTCCTCCCTAATTGTTAAAGCAACCACCTCCATCCCTTGATTGGCATGACTTTAGGGGAAAGCCAACGACATTTGAATGCACCCTTTAAAGTCCTGTAAGATGGCGACGAGCTAGGAGCCTTAGTGCTAGTGACTCCTGCCTTACAATCAACTAGTAGACTTTCTCCTGTTTACCGCGAGCTTGGGTAGTTCCACCATACCCTGCAACCGAGAGACTAAGGCAGGATTGAGAAAATTACTTACATGAATGGCTACTTTCTCTGTTCTGGTGCGGCTCACGGTGCAGCTCTTGGGTGCCCAAGGCTGGCCCAGCCTGTGCAAGGATGATTGATGGAGCCCCAGTTTTGCTTGAAGACTGCGGCGGTGGCAGACGTGTGCACAGAGGCTATAGATCACTACCAGCTGTACTCCCTTCGGTGCAGCTGCCATCTTGGAGCTGTCAAGAGGGTTGTCCTGTGGAGCCTGGAGGGGGTTTCTACTCCCCCTGGGGTCTGCCCAGCTGCGCTTGAATGCGTTGGACCACTGAAGGCACTACAGCTCCGGCAGCTGCACTTACCACTAAAGCTGATATCAAGGGCAAGAGCTTCCAACTGCCTTGGGATGCCAATACACAACTATAAACCCCGAAACCAGGAGCTAGGCTGCCAGGAGCTGGAGGACAAAGACCAGGACCTGTTGAGGCCCAAGAAATTGACCACCTCTGGCATGATACCAGAGAGAGAGACTCTCCCACTAGAGCTGCTACTGAGAACAGAGAAGGCTACAGGACTACAGCTGGCTGGCAACTAGAATCCTGCTTAGAAACAAAATTATAAAGACACTATACCACTGCTAATCCAAGAGGGAGTAAATTGTTAGACCTAATTAATTTGAGTTGAGATTAAGTTGATTTGTTTATTAGGCTAGTTTAATTAATTGGGGTCTAATTGAATGATTAAGTTGTAGGGCTAAATTAATAAATCAAATTTTTGGGTTAATTGAATGGTTTACACTGAATGAATTGTATACTTTAATTGCATAGATTAATTAATTAATTAATTGTCTGTGGATTTGACTATCCTATCAATTTGAAATTAATTATAGAACAAATTATGTCATAGTTGATTGCTTAGGAATTGACTGTTTTGCTGAAATTGTGATTTGTAAGGATTGTGATTTCTCACCGGCCTTTATTTAATTTACTGGCCAGGTGAATTGGGATAGTATTTAGCAATCAAACTGTTAGATGGGCCTGTAATCAGGAGACAGGGTGAAATAGGAAGAATGGGTTTATTTGTTAGGATAGATTAGGATTTATTCAGGGATTAGCAGCATCGGGAACACTAGGAGAATTGCAGACTGCTACTAGTAGCACTCATACTGGGCATTCCATCTGTCAGTTAGCCTGTTAGTTGGTCTAAGGCTCTGCAAAGACCACCAATAATGGTGATGATTGGACAAGGGATACCCATGCTCCTGGGGAGTGGAAAATATTGCAGTAGGACGAGGCATGAAGGTAAGGTAAGGGGACATAGAAGTAGAGGAGCTCAGCCCCCTTCCAGCCTGTGTCCCATCCCGAAGGTAGTAAATAGAGGGGCTAGGACTAATGACCCCCCTCCAACATTGGTGTTGTGTAACACCAGGTCCATAAATAATAAAACCACAATCCTCCAGGATTTCCTGCTGGAGCAGGGTATGGACCTGGTGTGTGTGACCAAGGCTTACTCCTTCAGGGTGCACTGACCAATAGCCTATCATCCCTCATTGAGGCTGTGTTGGGTTGGGCATTGGAGGACCCTAGACTGATAGTCCTGGGTGACTTCAATGTGCATGCCTATGATGTGGCCTCCACATAGGTGATGAACCTGGCATTGTCCATGATGGTGCTAGGACTCTCCTAATATATAACAGCCCCCACACATCGAGCTGGGCACATGCTTGACTTGATCTTCATGGTGGGGGTTACAGTAGACCAGATCACTGCTTTGGACCACCATGCCCCGAAGGCCTGCGTGAATGTTTCACCCAACCTTTTTTGGGCGGTGAGCCTATTTTAGCTCACCCACAACGCCAAATGGACCCTATGCAGCTTCAGATGGCCCTACAGGATAAGATGCCCCCAGGCGGCTTGTTGGGTGAGCTTGTAGAGCATTGGCATATCTGACTCTCGGCAGCCATGAACGAGATCGCTCCCCAAAGCCCTCTGTGCCTCTGCTCTAGGCTGGCTCCATGGTTCACCCAGGAGCTGATGATGATGAAGAGAAGGCTTAAACGGCTAGAGAGACAGTGGCAGCATGCCCACGATGAAGCTACATGAGCATCCTGTAGGACATTTATGAGATCCTATGAGAAGTCAGTCAAAGCAGCCAAGAGAGAATATCACGTGTGAGCTCACGCCCAGCCCAATTATTTAGAATGATTTGGTCTATAACTTCTCTGCCACAAGGTGACAGTTAACACTGCCATTCTCTGGAATGTGTGTGGGGGGATCCTCCTCACCTCTGCCTGGTACACTAATGAAGTCTACTGTCTGGGTTTTATCTGCTTTTGCTTTTCTGACCTTGGATGTTCCAGCTGCTCCTGACTTGCAGTGCTTATTGGCTTTTGCTTGTGGGAGCTACTTTGCCCGCTCTCTTTTCCCCATGCACGCGCGCAGTGCTTATTGGCTTTTGCTTGTGGGGGGGTTAAACTAGTATAAGTCAGGGTGCCCTGCTGCTTTGGGCCATTCCTGACAAAAGAAGTTCACGTGTAATAGTTATGAACTGCCAATAAACAGAATTCTTCTTATGAAACGCTGTATGGTGTGATCTGACTATCAGACCCTGACACAAGGCAGATGAAATGCTAAGGAACTGTGCATTGGCTGTGAGGCTTTTGCAAGCTATTTTGCAGATAAAGTCTTGTCACTCCACCATGACCTCCCTGCCAAAATTGAGACAGTGAGTGAACTCGAGGCTCCATTCATGTTTTCTAGTCAGGTTTTGGATTATTTCAGTCCGCTCAGCCTAGAGGAAGTCAACAAATTACTCTCAAGTGTACGCCCTACCACTTGCAGCCTTGATCTGTGCCCATTGTGGCTAATTAAAGATGGTCACAATGGGTTACAAGGTGCCCTAAGGAACATTATCAACAAGTCCCTTTCTGAGGGACTGTTCCCTGGGGCACTCAAGGAAGCAGTGGTACACCTCCTCTTAAAAAAAAAAAATCTTTGGATTTGGCCAAATTGGAGAATTA
>NW_015173793.1:117943-140219 GCF_001447785.1 Gekko japonicus
CTGGTCACCCTCATGGACAACCTTCGGAGGCATCTGGACCAAGGCGGGTCGGTATTGTTGGCATTGTTAGACCTGTCAGCAGCGTTTGACACGGTCGACCACCAACTGTTGACCCACCACCTCACCGACGCTGGGATTCCAGGGGTCTGCCTTACAGTGGCTTTCCTCATTCCTCCAGGGTCAGGGTGGCATTAGGGGAACAGCTGTCCCACAGACACCCATTGGTATGTGGAGTGCCCCAAGGGGCAGTACTTTCTCCAGTGTTGTTTAACATCTATATGCACCCCCTTACCCAGATTGCCTGGAGGTATGGACGGGGATGTCACCAGAATGTGGATGACACCCAGCTCTATCTGCTGTTGGGTGGCCAGTCTGACTCTAGACCAGAAGATCTGGACCTGGTGCTGCAAGCCATGGCTGGTTGGCTTAGACCGAGCCGACTGAAATTGAATCCAATGAAGTCAGAGGTCCTGTGCCTGGGTCGAAGCGGTCCAGGGTTAGGTATCCCACTCCCAACCTTTGATGGGGGGCCACTGGTGCCAGCACTGGAGGTTAGGAGCTTGGGAGTGCTCTTGTATGCTTCCTTAACAATGGAGGCCCAGGTAGCAGCCGCTGCTAAGTCAGCCTTGTATCACCTTCGGCTGATCAGGCAGTTGGTTCCCTTCCTCAAACGCAACAAGTTGGCAACAGTGATCCACGTGATGGTCACCTCAAGATTAGACTACTGTAATGCTTTCTACATGTCCCAAATTCAGAAGCTTCAGCTGGTGCAGAATGCTGCAGTCAGGTTGTTGGTAGGCCTCCCCATGCAGGAGCACATCCAGCCTGCGCTAAAAGTGCTGCACTGGCTGCCTGTAGAATAATTAATTTACTTCAAGGTGCTGGTTCTTACCTTTAAAGCCCTTAATGGTCAGGGGCCTACATACCTGAAGGACTGCCTTTCCTTACATGTTCCCCAGAGAGCACTGCGCTCAGGGTCTCAAAATCGCTTGGCCCTTCCTGGCCCAAAGGACGCCAGGCTGGCATTGACTAGGGCCAGGGTTTTCTCAGTGGCAGCTCTGCACTGGTGGAATGAGCTCCCAGAAGACACCAGGGCCCTGCGGGACCTTCTACAGTTCCACAGGGTCTGCAAGATGGAGCTCTTCCACCAGGCATTCCACTAAGGAGCCACATCTAATGAACTTAAGACCCTATGCCCTAATACCATCACCGACAGCCTGTGTGCCACTGATATGAATTGGATATTGAATGCTGACTGTACCCCTTATTGCAATGGTTTGCTACTAATGCCGTGCCATTGTTATACAAACAGCTTACTAGCACCTTATGTTGGGTTTTATATTCATATTTATATTTGCTGTGTTTTACCTGTTTGTTTGTTTTTTTAAATATGTAAGCCGGCCATAGGCTGCTCCGGCGGGGAGGGCAGGGTATAAATCAAATACACAAATAAATAATATAGTGCACCAACTTGAAGAAGCACAGCCTATAGGGGACAACTGAAGGGAAATGTTAGTTAGCATCGCTAGATGAGGGGCTTTCCATAATTTCATATTATGTCATTCCTGTCCCCTGATTGGCTCTTTGGAGACTTTCTGCTCCAACTGAGCCCGCCCCCTTTGTTCCTGTCTCTCAAAGCAATTAGTCAGTTAGTTAAGCCTCTCTCTCTTTCCTCTGTTCTACCAGAGTTTATTTCTTCTTTAATAAACTGAGTTATTTTCTTTAAACAGTCGGTGCTCCGTTCCTCTGCATGTTGAAACGCTGCAACAGTTGGGATCAGTGAGAGCAAAGAAGAACAAAAATGTAACTGAAAACTAAAGGCATTGAACAATCATGCTGATAGTGGGTTGCTTCTAAAAACACAAGAATGAACAGAAAACTAGTTAGTGAGACGCAATCCATAATGTTTATCGTATTTTACAGGGCATTTTTTAAAAGAGGTGTCGGAACCATCAAGAGGGAAACAAAATTTTCAATCTATATACTGAAAACTCACAACCTTTTAAACATTTAAAATAGAATTTTGTCAAAGAGATTCTGGAACCCCAGGAAAAAAACCCTTGGTATTTTATCGCTACCCACTGAGTTGTTAGTGTTTTTGAGTCGTCATTCACCCAGGCAGTCTCGTGGAGACTTACAAAATTTAAAACAGCACCATAATAAATACATTAAAAACAAATTAAATTACATATTTATACACAAAACCAGGGGTCATTTCATAGAAAAAAGAGGTGCAGGAGCTCATTAGCATACCTCATTAGCATAACTTATTTGCATATGCCACACCGCCTGACATCACCAGAAATGTGTCAGAAGGCAACACCCACCGCTCAGGCTCCACCCCAAAAATCTCCAGATATTTTCCAGTTCAGAGCTGGCGAGCCTACCTGGAGAAAAACTGCTTCAAAAGCACAAAGAGAATAGTCAAGATGTTAATTAGTTTCAATATAACAAACATTTATTATAAAATCAACAACTCTACAATTAATGACGAGACAGGAGTAGCAGCAATCTTCTTCTCACTTCAAACTCGTATCCTACAAGTGAGTACAAGTTCCAGAGCACTGAGCCTATTCCAATGGACAATCCTGTCATTCCTTTTATACAACCCAGTTTCTTGCCAGTATTCTTTCTGGGCTGCACACAGGGCAAAATGAAATTTTAAACTGTCTCTGCTACTGGACTTTTACTTTTTCTACTGCTATTACAAACCACAACATTCAAAAACCAGTGGGGGAACATTTTAACCTTCCAGGACATTCAGTTGCTGACCTAAGAGTAGTACCGTAGTTCGCTAACAAAGGAATTTCAAAGGGAGATTAGAGAAACTGGCAGACTCTAAGAATGGCAGACTCTAATCTGGAGAACCGGGTTTGATTCCCCACTTTTCCACATGCAGCTGCCGGGAGATCTTGGGCCAGTCACAGTTGTCTCAGAGCTCTCTCAGCCCCACCTACCTCACAGGATGTCTGTTGTGGGGAGAGGAGGGGAAGGAGATTGTAAATCGCTCTGAGATTACAACTGAAGGGCAGGGTTTAAATCCAATCACTTCTAAAATGTTCAACTTGAAGGTGGGGTGATCCAGCAGAGAAAAGGAACTAGGCAGCAAGGGTTGAAAGAGCATTATGTAAAAATCATACTATGGAACCAATGATGTGAATCATTCCCAGATGCCAGTCATTTTCGACAAGCACTCAATATTGACTTCTGGTTTTGATTTGATAACTAGAAACATGTATGAAAATTATATATAATAAATGGAGTTCTAGTAGGCATCAATGCTTAGTAGATCTCTGTCTCACTTGTACCAGGAAGCATGTCAACATTCTGCTGAAGATGTATCCTGCATTTTGAACTTGTTTATGAGCTTTCTGAGAATTGTATCTGGGTCTTGCAGTTCAATATCAAACCATATATGAATCCCCCACAAGTATGTCAAAGCTGCTAGGGCTCTAATTGTTATGACTTGGATTTTATTTTATTTACCAGATTTATGGATTGAGGATCTTTGAGGTTAAAGTATTTCCCACAGGAGTATAGTTTTGATTTTGACTGCTTTATCTTATGGTTTTAGTACATGAGTATCCTGTAGGCAGAGATTTCATTGTCATATAAGATACAGATATTTCTATATTTACTTTTTGTTTGTTCATTTCCCTCTTTAAGCACCTTTGCCCTTAATATGTTTTATCTTGGAGGAAAACTTCCTGTGAGCTATTGCACTGTTATGTTTTTGACAGATTAATAGCCAGCATACAAAGAAGGGGACATGTATCACATGCATACCTCTACAGGTTTTGAGGGTTTTTTTTTACGATAGTGCTCACTGCCAAATAAACAAGCAGCTGTGACTAAATTTAAAGTAGTTTGTCACTTCATCTGAAGAAACCACTGCTGCATAAGCAGGTAACAAAGTAACAAATGCAAGCTCTATATACACATTATTTTTGGCAAATTTCTTTCATGGTCCAGATGTGTTATAAAATCTCAGAGATAATAGCCCAACTACCAGGCATTTATTTTCATAGCTGTTTCTTTCCTTTTTTTAATATACACACACACACGTTGTGTCATTTTACAGAGTTCCTAGTTGTTTCTCTGATTTCTCTGAAACTATTGCCAGTGATTCCAAGAGTATCACCATCCTCCGGTATATATAATCCTATTTTGGTCATGGACTCCCCTGAACACGCTCCAAAATCAGTTCGCTCTCTGGTCTGTCATTCAGAGGGTCTCCCTATCCACTGGCTGCTTTGCCTGAGTCCTGCCTCCAATATTCTAAACAGTTTGCTCTTCCCCCCCCCCCCCAACAGCCAGTCAGAACACAGAGGTCATTTGCATATGTGGCCTGATTCGCCTTTGCCTCGGAACACAGAGGTCATTTGCATATGCGGCCTCACTGGCCTTTCCCTCTAACATTCTAAACAGTTTGCTGTTGATGTTCTGAGGTAAAATAAATTTCCCCTTAGTGTCTGTTGGGGGAAACCATGGTTGCAAATCTCCAGGTGAGGGCTAAAGATCACTCAGAATTACAACTGCTTTCCAGATGGCAGAGATCAGTTCCCCTGGAGAAAATGGTGGACTCTGTGTCCTTATATCCTGCTGAGATGGCCCCTGTATGACAGCCAATGTGATGTAGCAGTCAGGGCTTCAGCTAAAGCCAACCTCCAGCCGGCACCTGGAGATCTCCAGCTATTAAAACTGATGTCCAGATGACCAAGATCAGTTCTCCTGGAGACAATGGCTGCTTTGGGCAGTGGTATCTATGGCATTATACCCTACTGAGGTCCCTCCCCACCCCAAACCCTGCCCTCCCCAGGCTCTACTCCTCAAATCTACAGGTATGTTCCAACCCAGAGTTGGCAACTGTGTAATTGGCTATGGAACCACTTACCAGACCCTTGGAACCCAGAAAACATGGCACAGGAGGAGGGGCTGTTCTACCTTAGCTGCCACTGCATAACACCCCCTCCACCTCAAAAAATAAGTCAGAGGTGGAGAGAACCGTATCTGTTACCATGAGGCTGTCCTCCCATTCTACCCACTTGGGGCTGTCCTCCCATTCTACCCACTTGGGGCAGCAAAATGACTTGAGACAGCCCTGCCCTGCCTTATAGCTAAGCAGAAGGAAAGAAGCATGGCTTGTCTCCCTCCATTTTCCGCTTCCCTCTGCCACTCCACCAGCCACAGTCGGGACACTCATCTGGAGCTTCCTTCTAGATCCCGTTGTATTTCTTCCCACAACGGGCATTACTCCTAGTCAGTAATAATCATCATCACATAAATAGCCAAATTTTCATGGAGGGCTGGAGGGCATAGGATTTAATAACATTAAAAATAGCAAGAAAAGGAAGAAGAAGCATTGCATTTATACCCCACCGTTCACTACCCAAGGGAGTCTCAGAGCGGCTTACAAACTCCTTTCCCTTCCCCTCCCTACAACAGACACCCTGTGAGGTAGGTGGGGCTGAGAGAGCTCTGACAGAAACTGCTCTTTTTCAAGAACAGCTGTGCCAGAACTATGGGTTACCCAGGGTCATCCAGCAAGTGCAAGTGGAGGAGTGGGGATGCTACCAATTTAAGGACTAAATAATTAAATATAAGCAAATGGAAATAAAGGAGTTTTAAGATGCTTCCTGAAAATAAGGTGATACTGAAATGGCCCAGATTTCAAGTGACATGGATCTCCAAAGACAGACAGCAGGAAATGCACCAGCACCAAGGTCTAGTTCAGAATTCTGAACCTTTGGATTCACGATTTAAAAATTAAGACTCTTTGAATGTTCAGAAATCCATTATGATCAATAGGAGACAGTTATTGAAGACTAAAATCAAGAAAAAAATGGAAAAGTTTGTGCTAGTGCTAGTGCTAGTGGGTAGGGGTGTGCATTTGGCATAAACCGAGCCAAAGAAATGCCCAAAAATATCTTATTGGTATATTTCAGGTATTATTTAAGCTGAATATAGATCAAATAATCTAACTGACTACTGGGATAGTTGAGCCCAAATAAAGCTGAATTTTGTTTGGCTTTTATTTGGCTCTACCAAATGGCTGGTGGGCTCCTATTGCAGCTCAGTTTAAACCAAGCTGCAAGAGGAGCCAGCCTGAGCTAAAGTGGCACAGAGCTCTCAGCTCCTGCTGCCCCAGCTGATCCTCTCCTGCAGTTTCAAGCTGCAAAAAAAGGTCAGCTGGGATGGCAGAAGGAGAAGAAGAGTTGGATTTATACCTTGCTCTTCACTCAGAGTCTCAGAGCGGCTTACAATTGCCTTCTCTTCCTCTCCTGACAAGACACCCTGTGAGGTAGGTGGGCCTGAGAGAGCTCTGAGAGCACTGCTCTTGAGAGAACAGCTCTGAGAGAACTGTGACTGTCTACATGTGGAGGAGTGGGGAATCAAATCCAAATCCAATTCTCCAGATTAGAGTCTGCCACTCTTAACCACTACACCAAATTAGCAGGAAGTGAAAGCTCCATGCTGCCTCCTCTGGGGTTTAAACCAAGCTGCAAGAGGAGCCAGCCCAGGATCAGACAGGGGAGCAGAAGCTGAGGGCTCTGTGCCACCTTGGCTGGGCTCCTCTTGCAGCTTGATTTAAGGCAAGAGAGGATCAGCTGGGAAAGTGGGAAGTGCTCTGTGCCACCTTGGCTGGGGCTGGCTCCTCATGTTGGTTTAAGGCAAGAGAGGATCATCTGGGAAAGTGGGAAGTGAGAGCTCTGCACCACCATGGCTGGGGCTGGCTCCTATTGCAGCTTGGTTTAAAGTGAGCTGCTAGAGGAGCCAGCCCCTGCTGAAGTGGTGTGTAGCTCTCAGCTCCCACTGCCCCAGCTGATCCTTTCTTGCCTCCCTGCCAGATCCTGGGGCCAGCTTTGCTTCCAGCATGGTTTAAACCATGCTGCAGGAGAAGCCCTCCCAGCCAGGTCTGCATGCAGCAAGGAGACCTGAACCGAAAATTATCGGATTTTTTTTTTTGCACATCCCTAGTGCTGAGCAAGGTAGATAGAGGGCACTATTGTGTGCGCAGGTGGTGTATTCACCACATGCCACCCTCAAAATATCGAGGGTGGGGGACTGATAGTAGGCATGAGAGATTGTCTACTGACATCAGGCAAATGACAAACCTGAAACCCTGATATTTCATTGTTGCCTTCTGCTGCTAGTGAGCAACCTCATATGCTGGAGAGAAGCCTTTTGGAATATCCAGACCAGCAAGGCGGAAAGTGAAGCAGTTTGTATTTTCTCTTCATAACCAGGATTATGCCAAAGAAGAAGTGTAAATGAACTTGAAAGAAAATTTCCTTGCTTCAGCACTGGCAGAAATGAAAATGAAGCAGAATGCACTACATGCAAGAGTTTCATTTCTGTGGCAAACAAAGGAAGTCATGATTTAGAAGCACATATTAACAGTGACAAGCACAAGAAAAAGTCCAGAGCTGTCTTAATACCCCAAAGGTCAGTGAATTTTTTATTAAACAGAATTCAAAAACAGAAGACTGAGTTATAGCAACTGAAGGAGTGTTGTCATTTCATGCTGTAAAACATCACCCACAATATAGGTCTATGGATTGCACTTCAAAATTAAATGAAGTGATATATTCTGATTCCGACATAGTGGAAAAGGTTTGCTGTGCAAAAACAAAAGCTGAGGCTATTTTCAAGAGTGATTGCTCCACACTGTGTTGCTATGGCAATTCAGGATTTAAATGAAATATTCTGCTTAGGTGTTTCCACAGATGACAGCAACTATGGTTCACAAAAACTAGCAAACAAACAACATTATAGCAACAAAGTCTGCATCTAGTACACACAACATATAAACATAAACATTTTTTAAAAGTTTAAAATATAAAAACCTTCTTATACTTGCTAGGTGTTGATGGATTGAGTTATCATCTTCCTTATGAATTTTATGAATTCTTTAGCACAGAATTTAGCCACTTTGATGAAGGTCTCATTTGAATGGTCTGCAAGGAGGAGGGATATATAAAATGTGTTTGATCTGCCTAGGAACTTAGAATAGGAGTGAGGTGTACGGAGTACATGTCCTTGTAGAGTTTACAATGTAGTAACACATGCTCAACCATTTCAACTGTGCTGGATTGCCAGGGGCAAGGTGCTGGAAGTATGGCATGCATAGGTATCTCCCTTCTAGAAGTGCTGAGAGCAAAAGATTAAACTGTGCTAAAGTGAAGGTTTTGCAGTATTTGGGGAATTCTATGGTATACAGGTAGTTTGCTGGTGCAGAGTTTTGGATGTAGTTCCCCAGTGCAGGATAAAGGTGTGCTCAAGCTCTATCAGTTTAGAGGGATGTTTCCCAAATTCATTGTTTTATTATTTCCTTGGCTCCCAAGGGCCCAAGGTGGCAGATTGCTGAGGGAGAAAAGCCATACAGTTGTGGGGGCAGGGAATCATTTTTGGAGGTTTTCACTGTATTGCAGTCAGTTTGTCAGATGTTGCTACATAGAATTGAAGGAGCCTTCCTTTCACTGAAAACAAAAGAGATCCTAAGCAAAGGAAAGAAAGATGGACTAGACAAAGAAGTTGGTTTGTTTATGGAAGAAGTTTCTTTCAGGAAAGAAAGATGGACTAGACAAAGAAGGTTTGTTTATGGAAAAAGTTTCTTACTTGTACAAAGTGTGTTTGGAATATTTGCAGAAATGGATAGTTTCTTTTAATGAGTTTGACTGTTTTCACTGGATGACTGTTAACTGGTACCCTTTAATTTAATTATGTTCCACATACCATTAGATAACTGAGAGATTGAGAAGTGATGGTGGATGACGTAAAATGTTTTGACCAGTTCTGTAACCTGAAGGTTGAACATGCTCAAGTAGATGAAAATTTCAGAAGTGTGCCAGTTAGTGACAAGTGGGTTAAATACTTTCAAAAGTGCAGGAATGTGCATACTACAATTCTGAGTTGCTTAAAATAGCACAATTTTTCTTCTGCATTCCAAGACATAATGCAAATATTGAGATAACATTTTGTTTAATGAATGCCCAGTAGACAGATGAAAGGAACAGATTTACCACTGAAGCTATAAAGCGTGTTCTGTTACTGCAATATAACCTACATATGACTATTCATGTCTTCAGTTCTACAGATACCTACTTGAACAACCATCTCTGCTTAGGGAGATAAAATCTTCCAAAAAGTATTAATGTGCCACTTCATCATAGGCATACAGGTACCAGTAATGTAAGCACAGAAGTGCTTAGTGATACGTAAATTAGAAGAAGAAGAAAAGAGATTGGATTTATATCTTACCCCTCACTCAGAGAGAGGGGCTTACAAACTCCCTTTCTTTCCCCTCCCCACAACAGACACTCTGTGAGGTAGGTGGGGCTGAGAGAGCTCTTTCAAGAACAGCTCCGACAGAACTATGGCTTTGGGGGGGTCGTTTCTTTTGTTATTTACTAGACACTGTGAGGTAGGGGTGGGGCTGAGAGAGCTCTTTCAAGAACAGCTCCGACAGAACTATGGCTTTGGGGGGGTCGTTTCTTTTGTTATTTACTTATTTCTTCCCTGCTTCAGTACAAACTTGCCATTTCAGTAAAAATCAGCAGTTATGTATATAAATTGATAATAAATAGTTTATTGCTGTTTATGACTCTGGTTGCAAAAACAGTAAAGACAATAAATATATAAATAGTTTCCCATTTACGTGTGTGTGTATGTCTGTGTGTATACACCCATCCCATCCACAATGGCTGAGTGATGTCTGCAGCCCTGTTTCGTTTGCCAGCAAAAAATTCTTACTTGTCTGGGCATCTGAGAAAAAAATTCTTTTTGGTGAATAGTGTCACCTTTTCTCACTCACAAACACTGGTCACTCTGTTGTTCTGCCACTGCATGTTGACAACAAAATCTTAATCTGGGCATGGGAGAATATGGAAGCAAACAAGCAGTAATATTGCCAGACTTACTGCTTGTAAAAACTGTGTCTACCAGTGTGAAAAATGAAGACAAGAAAAATGAAGAAGAAAAGATCTAGAAGAAAACCAACAAGTAGTTATTTAGGGTAATCAAACCAAGGAAGAACAGAAGAATGACGTATGAGTTCTGTCAGCAGAAATAGAAAGGGATAGATTTTAGAAATCTTTAGTAGTTGAAACTGGAAGTTTTAGCAGGAGAAGAAATATGTGAGGAGAGAGAGAGGAATTGAACTTCAATAGGAATTTCCATTTTGTCTATTTTTGTGCCTGGTATTCCCAATTCACTTATTTATTTTTCTGGCATGTTAGCCTGTATTTACAGTTTTTTATGCCATTGTATACAATGGAGGAGCTGCGGTGGCCCAAGTGGTTAAGACGCTGAACTGCAGGCTGTGGAAGGTCGGTAGTTCAGCAGTTCGGGACCAAGCTGCCGCATGACGGAGTGAGCTCCCGTCTCTAGTTCCAGCTCCTGCCAACCTAGCAGTTCGAAAGCTAAATAGTTCGAAAGATAAATAGGTACCACTTCAGTGGGAAAGTAACAGCGTTCCGTGCGCCTTGGTGTTTAGTCATGCCGGCCACATGACCATGGAAATGTCTTCGGACAGTGCCGGCTCTTCGGCTTTGAAACGGAGATGAGCACCGCAACCCTAGAGTCGGATTCGACTGGCTTTCGAGCAAGGGAACCTTTACCTTTACCTATACAATGGATGCAAAAAAAGGCCATTAAAACCACACATATTTCATAAGAAAAATTCAGCATGAGGAAGCAGAAAATAATGTGTGTGGGGGAAAGGACTTATGGAGCTGATTCACACACGGAAAAAAGCAAAAACAAAAAACAACCCACCCAAAAAACAGAGCTTCAAAATTCAGGCCCAGCCCTAAAATTCAATCTTAGAGATGTTAGATGGAAGAAAATGAGAAGACAGCCAGGAAGAAGCAGCTAAACAAAAAGAAGTAAAGCTAGCAAAAAGGAAGGAAGGTTAGCAACTGAAAAATATGTACCATTGACATAAAGATGGCAATTGATGTGATTTTTCAGATGATTACAGCTTGGCATACAACCAATGCAATGTAGGCATTGAACAGCTCTGTTTTCTTTGTATTCCCTTTCCTTAAGCCTTCTCATATACTTGATAAATATTGAGCTTGATGTGTTACAAGAAAGTGGAATTTGCAATCTCATTTGTAAGCTTCCCTCCATGTAACCCTACAAAATAAATACCTTCATCAGTACCACAAATTGAATTCTTGCAGAGCTATAAGTTCTCTAGATATTATTTGTGTAAATAGTACAACTGCTGGAAAGCATTATATAAACATAGAATCACATAACTGGAAAGTAATGGAAGATCTTCCATAACCCTGCTGTAACTTAAGATAGGAATCTTCTGTACATTGAAATAGGGCGAACAGATGGTTAGAAGCAAGGTGTTATGTTAGCAACTAAATCACCAATCAAGTCCAAATAAGGTCAATAACATTAGACTGCTCACAGAAACTGCCTATCAGGACCCAATATGTCCCTGCTCCCATTCTCAGGTGCTAAAACCACAGCCACCTACAGGGTTCTGGACTTTTGTTTGGGGCCTTTCAGCCTTGGGGTTCATTTCTGAGGGCATATGCACACATTTAGAAAGTGCATATGCACACATTCAGAAAGTACTCTTGACACAAAGAGTAAAATACATTTGGATTTATTTAACTGTTCAAATTATAAAGAGTGTATATGCTAAGCAGAAATCACTCTTTAAATACAGCAGTAGCAATAAGAAGAAAAAACAGTAACACTAAACTATTTCTGACTAGAGGCTAACTTACTAAAACATGAAAAGCTTGCTAACTTTCTTCTCTGACATGGCTCCATAACATCATGTTCTTACTCACAGACGCAGTCAAAGCAGGGAAGCAGCCACCTCTTCCCACATGCTGATGGCATAATAATAATCAGGGAGCCATATTTTCAGGTGCCCTTGCATCAGCCCATGAGCCTCGTTAGCCTCTCAGGGCACACTTAGCTAATTGGGGCTGCTAGCATGAGAAAATTAGGCTCCCAAGGAAGGTTGTCTTGGATGCCAAAAGCCCACAGGTGGATATGATTAAAAAGCAAGCACATTGCTTTGGACTTACATTGCCAGAACTTACAACCTAACCCAAGTCAATGAAACCAAACAACATATAGGCCTAAATGGCATCTATTTCTTACACTGCCTCAACATTCTGTAAGTCTTTCTAAGCTGATTCACATGAGGGTGTCTTATAATAATCCTGTTTACATATGACAGTGAACTCGTATACAGCCTGCATGTGCATACGTACACATGCATTCACTTCAAATGAAACTGGAGACCAGTACCTGGATAAATGTAGGGTTTCAATCACACATTTAGCTATACATACATTGGATGTAATATGAGTTTTTTCTATTTATTTGCTTCATGTATAGCCCATCTTTCTCCCCAACAGAGACCCAAGATGGTTTACATTCTCCTTCTCGCCTCTATTTTATCCTTACAACAATCCTGTGAGGTAGGTTAGGCTGAGAACATGTGACTGGGTCAAGGTCATCCCACAAGCTTCCAAGGCAGAGTGGAGATCCAAACTTGGATCTTCCAGATCCTAATCCAACATTCTAACCACTACAATATTACTCAACACATGTATATAGAAAAATCAACTGTACACTGTACATGTCCTGACCTGGATAGCTCAGGAAAGCTTGGTCTCATCAGATCTTGGAAACTAAGCAGGGTCAGCCCTGCTCAGTATCTGAATAGGAGACCATCAAGGAAGTCCCAAGTTGCTATCCAGAGGCAAGCAATGGTGAACCACCTCTGAATGTCTTTTAACTTGAAAAACTCTATGGAGTCGCCATAAGTAAGTTGCAACTTGATGCCCCCCCCCAAGTACGCTGCACAGAAACCTGTTATAGATGGCCCCCTGTGTGATGACTGAATGGCTGTGGAGAAAGAGGGGGGACAAGCATACTGGCTTAAAGATCCTAAAGGATCGAGGACTGCTGTAGGTGTGTGTGAGAAAGCTGTATTCTGCATTAGCAGAAGTTCAAATAATATACCCAGCAGGTCTACCATTATATACCTTTCTCCTGCAGTATGCCAGCATAGACCAATGATGGGCACATTGCAGGCTTGGCTGTTACCCAATATGAAGTGACAATGTTTCCTTGAACACACTGCAAATCTTCTACAGTTAATATCCTGAGGTTCTGTGATGAACTTTCGGGGATTTTTCTCTTTCGTGTGGAATGGCTTCCCCTGAGGTGCTGGAAGTTTGAAAAACACTGGTCAGTGGAATGATCGAAAGAAAATAAGAGATTTTTTCCAATGAAAGGTGAAGTTGTATTAAGATACTAAGAAGTGATGCATGAGGAATATTTGGATATTCCCTTTCACACAAAAACAGCTATACAACTTTGGAGAATTAGGAGCTAAGACTAGGGGTAAGAGGTGCCGAAAAAACCCTTCAGTGCTGCCTTCCATTCACAGAGCTCAAATGTTTCACTGAGAAGGGATGTTGCATTGCTGACCAACACGGAGCATATTCATTTTGGATGCTGTTCAGTATGCTGGTATGGTTCCTTCATCCTTCCAAGAGTAGCATGTCTCCAAAGGCCTGAGAAAGCACGCATTTTGTCAGGCTGCGGCAGACTATTAGAGAGCAAAGGTCAGCTCAAGTGCATCCTTCTGCTAATTAAAAATCATCCTCATGCTATTTATCAAATGCCATTTTCCTTGGCTCTGCCTCATTCTGATGTTCTTAGCGTTTCAGTGTTGAATCCCAGCACCAGACACTATGAAAGCTTCCTGCGTGAGCAGAGAAAACAAGAGTACTGATGGTGGTAGTTTCTTCTCAGACATTTTCTCCTGCATGAATCCCTCTCAGTTTTCAGACTGTGTTAATTATTTATTTATTATTGTTGTTGTAGCAGTAGTAGTAGCAGCAGCAGTAGCAGCAGCAGCAGTATTAAGTGTAAATGGTTAAAATTGAGAATTTTTATTTATTAACGAAACATTTTTATACCCTATCCTTTCTCTAAAGAGTTCATGACAACAAATATGGTTCTCTTCTCCTTCATTTTGTTTCCCTCAGAAAGTTGCACACCACACTAGGCACCCTCGTGTAATGCATACAGCTATTTCCCTCAGAACAACCCTGTGAAGTAGGTTAGCTTGAGAAAAAAATGACTGGCAGAAAGCCAGTTACATTACATGTGGGGATTTGATCCTGGGTCAACTTTACATCAACATTCTAACCAATACATTATCAGGCTCTCAAAAATTTTATACTGTCCTCTCCTCCCACCCCCCGCATGTAGGCAGTGTTATAATGTGAAAAAATACAAATGGATATCAGAGTTTAACAATATAACTAGGAAATATAGTTGTGTAGAGGTTCAAATGTGGCACAAAATCATGGTTTAATTAGGTTGATAGTAGGTTGATTGTCTGAACCCACGTCTGAACCCACACCAATCTCCTGGCATTTCCCTCCTCTGAACCTCTGCAACCTTTCAGCTACCTTTCCCTTCTTAAAGCATGCTGCTTCCTGAGGGCCTTTTAGAACCTTTCCCTAGAGTTTACAAGCCTGTACCTGACAATCCTGGGAGCATTTAGGGGAAGGACATAGGGAGGGGGGCATGACATGATGTGGTGATACTACTTCTAGAAGTCCATAGAGACTGGGGACATTGGTGGACATGGCAGCCAGAAATGATGGTATCCCTCCCTCCCATGCACACACATTTTTCCTCCTTGTGCGAGAACAGTTAGAGCACGGGACAGGCAGTGAAGGTGGAAGCGTCTGTCATGGTGGGCAACCTGAACAGCCTATTTAGGTAAGACCAGGGATCTCCAATCTTATTGAGCCTGTGGTAAGTTTTGGAATTTTAATATGGGAGTGAGCCCACCCTTGAAATGGCTACCAAAGGAGGGCAATTACAAAATGGCTGCCATGGGTGCTAGAGCCAATCATAACATGTTAGAAAGTTGCACACTGGGCATCCTCCTGTAATGGAGGCAGCTATTTTTGAGTGGTTGCTCCCTGAAGAAGCACAGATGATGCCTCCCAGGTTTTTTAAGCACCTCCTACTCAAATTAGGTGCAGGAAAGTTTATACTGGCTCCTTGCTTTGGGAAAGAGATGCTTTGTTGAAGAAGCAAATGGGTTTCATGAAACCCATTAGTGGGTGCCACTGCACTGATGGGTGGTGTCCCAATGGGGATCACTTGGTATAACTATGATTCTTCTTTCAAGGGATCAGGGAATTTCTTTACTCAGGTAGATAAGTATATTTAATGTCCTTAATTCTATGAAATTCTGGCATTAGATCATCAGGATTCCACACTTATTTTTGAATTCTTAATTGCACAAGTTACTTCCTCAGGAGTAAAAGATGTTTCTAGCTAATTTAAATCTGATCATGTAAATTCTGGAGTATTAATAGTTGCAAATCAAAATATTAGTTGTTGATAAAAACATAAATGGTTTCACAATTTCATATGGTGAAGTTACAGGTCAGGTATTTACTTGGAGAAAGATCAGTCTCTTTTTCTGTCATCTTGCAAGAGTTAGAATGCTTGTAAACTCAAATTGTCTCTGCCCCATAAAGACAATTTACAAGGTATGTGGTCTGTTTAATTCAGGCCTTTCATATATTTAAACATCCCTAGTGTTTTTATACTACTTTGTATCCCATGTGATTACTCCTCAGGAATGCAAAAGCCCAGGTTCTAAACACAAAGCAACTATCATTGACAACAATGAAATGGTCCTTCCTCACAAATTAACCAAAATCCATTGAGTGGTTAAAGGTTTGTGGAGCTGCTGATGCTACTTTTTTAACATATGTGATGGAAATATAGTACAGTCAAAGAATACTGGGAAATGATTTCTAGAACTATTTCTTAATGAAAAGGCCTCCCCTAAGTGGTTTTTTAATAATAATAATAATAACAACAACAACAATAACGTGGACTTCCTGTTAGGGAACAAGCCTGATATTTGTTTTATGGACTGCTTATTGCTACACAATGGACTGTGCACATACACATGGGCTCAGAGAACTGTACACTGTAGGTCACCTGTTGTGATGACACACATAGAGGGTGCCTGCAACACAGTTGTACAGCCTGGTGAAGAAGCACAAATCTCCATTATTGTTAGCAATGAAACAACAACTTTGGGAAGAGACAGCCACCATGGCAAAGCTGCTTGCTGGTCACGTATCACCCATCACCATGTAACTGCTTTGTTCCTGAGCTGGCATTTCCTGCCAGATGGACATTTGGTTATCAAAGGAACTGGCCAACTTCATCAGCACTACAAGGAAGCATCCTGACACCTGGATTTCACACCTGCTCAGTTGCCAATTTTTCGATTAAGGTTTTAGGTTAGAATATTGGCCATCCCTCCTAGGTAACCTCCCTCCCTACCTGCAACCAATAGGATTGTTTTTGGGACGGACTAACAGGTAGGTGGGTCAAGAGGTTGGCACAGTTACCACCCACCTCTTGGACCCCCTATAAAAGGAGAGAACCAGTCACCCAGCTCCTCCCAGCTAGCATTCCCCCAAGACAACCCCTGTCTGCTTTTACTCCCCTTGAGTTCCCCTTGCTATCCCCAACCCTTGCCTCTACTATTGATCTTTTGATCTGCAGTCAAGAGACCCACGCGTTCCGGCTGGTTTTGGTCATGTGGACTCCCTTTGTTTTCCATTTCTTCCCATCCATTCTTCATTGGAACAACCAAGCTTCAAGATAAAATCGATGTCTTTTACTAGAAATATATCTCATACAAACAATACTGATGCACTCACACATTCAATCAAGTTCCTAAGATTTAAAGTAGGAAATAAGCACAGTTGCATTAGCAGGTAGGGATGATGATGGACGATACTTATCTGTCTTGCAGCTTGGTTGAAGCTTGGTCTTGGCCGAAAGTCTTACCCCAGTCTTCAGGTAGTACTGCTGTATCACAGTGTCCTTAATCTTGTGGATCTATACCCGGTTCCAGTGAAATTTCTCTCCCCCCCCCACACTACATGTTCAGAAAGCTGAAATTATAGTCCTGGCATGTTTCTCCCACTTCCTGTCCCTCTGCCTCGAAAAACAATACCAGATTGTGTTTAAAGCTATGATACAGCCCATGATTTGGATGCACAATGTTCTGGGTTCAAACCCTAGCACAACTACTTTAAATGACATCTTGTAGCAATGTTGAGAGAGAGAAGCAACTTTGGAGAGTCACATTAGGGCAGATGATACAACATTCAGTGGACCAGGCAGCTGCATATGCTTAAAACTACCTGGATAGCAGTAGCACAAGAATTTGGGGAAAGGTATCTCAGATATTAGAAATAAAAGATATTTACAGCTGCTTGATTTGGTAGGAATGTGGTGTGCACATGTCAACTTAAAGGCTCAAGAGGTTCTAAACTAATTCCCTGTGTTGTAAATCTTTTCTCATGCCTTGTATGCCCAGGATTGTGTCCTTCATTTTTCTCCTTGCTTGCTGCCTGTAGACTTGACAGTTTCTCAGCTGCTTAGTTCAGTTTCCTTGGAGAAGCAATGCCGCCCAATTGCTCCATTTTTTTAGAACGGGAAAGGTGAAAATATACAGTCTGTCAAATCATATATTTTAACCATCACATAAACTTTATACTTTATAATGTTGTTACGCAATTTACATTCTTTGCCATATATATCCAGGCACCTGCTATCTACAGTACCATGTATGCTAGTAAGCTTCTCTTTTGAAGAGCAATGCCTAGTTCTTTCCTCTTCATGAAAAGCATTAACACAGCCCTTGAAACGTTTTGTTTTACCACTAGGAAATCACAGCAGCAGACAGGCAGTACTGCCCATTTCTGAAATCATAAATCCATATTGGGGAAATGTGGGCTTTGCATTGTTTTATGTTACACACCACAGAGTGGTGCTCTAGGAGGAGGACAGGAAGGTATGGGAGCACATTGCCTTCTTCTGAGCATCCTCACCATGAAATTCTGATATCTATCTATCTATCTATCTATCTATCTATCTATCTATCTATCTATCTATCTATCATCTATCTATCTCTATCTGAACCTCCCTTCCTGCCCTCCCTGCTCTTTGCTCAAAACAGAATTGAAAAGAAATGGATTGTTGGATTTTGAGGAGAAATTGGGTAAAGAAGAATTAAGAGAACTTCTCTTAAAGCTAGAGGTGCTGGAACTTGAGGAGTGGCTAGGTATTGCCATTCTCTTTCAAATCTATATCTTGCACAAGGTGTAGAGTGCTCGAACTATCTTCTGCAAATGCTGAATTATTGCCCTAGGTATCTCCCCCCCCCCCATTTTCCAGTTAGCCTTTTAATGGGAATTGTGGCAAGGATAGATCCCAATGGTACTGCACTGTCAACCACATGCTGAGTTGTAATACAGCCAGCAGCTGCAGTAACCAATGTGAATCTAGCTGCATTGGTGAGAGGTTGCAGACTTTCTTATTTTAATCTGACTACTGCACCATTGCAATCTGCTTGATACTTGTTTCATCAACACAGTTGTCCATTCCATGGACCTACAGTGATGGAAACAGTACTTGTGATCCTGCTGTTTGTAAAATGCAGTGCAGTTTTCTGTTGGGTTTTGCAAGTGTCATCCCTTCAGTCATGAAAGGATTAAGATGAAGTTTCTGTATGCTAATGATAGCAAGTTTAGCATAAGACCAATTAGGTGTCAAGTAGAATCTTCCCACCAAAAGTAGAGGGTTTTTTTTTTATGAGTTGACCCTACGATTGACTACTGGCTAATCAATATATTAGAGATAGTTTGTGCCATTCTGCACATACAGAAGAGGTTGGGCTTTTGGGGGGAAACTTCCTTTCTTCTTAGGGTCAGAAGTCACACACATAGTGTGAGGGACAAAGAAAGAAACATGAAGATCAGACTATTTTCTTTCTATGTAATCCATTCCCTAATTTTGTAGTAAACGTTTTCTTAGAAGCCAAACACACACATGTCTGTGATGCTTTATTCTGCTGAGCTTCATTTACTCTGCTAAATATCCAGCATTTTCAAAATCATGGGAGCTTTGCTAGATGAAGAGAGTTGGCAACCTCATTCCTCTGATTCCCATTCAGAACTCCATTCTGTTGCTTTTCAATAAACCTGGGATTGTTTCACAGCTTTGTGTCTATTTTCATGGAAATTGGAATATATGAGTGAACTGACAGCTTCCTAGATCTCAGTGCAGCTTGCTACACCATCTCTCAGTCCAGCTTGCTACACCATCTCTCAGTCCAAACATGGCTTCAGTAAAGGAAGATTGGCCTACAAAATGGATAGGAGACAGATGGCCACTGCAGTTTGGACTGGTGGATACAGACAGAATTTCTCAGGTGCCATATTCAATCAAATGGCTTCCAAAAGAGAAAGTGTTCCCATTGGTGTACAGAGGGCATACACTATAAACTACACTTATTTTAATTGTCGAGGCTTCCTCTGAAGAATTCTGGGAATGGTTGTTTGGGGAAAGTGCAGAGAATTCTGTATTAGAGATTGAAATCACATTGCTCTTGTTTTTTACCTAGCTTTTATCCTTGTCCTGCCCTTCTTGCAAAGACCTCAGCATAACACCCTTGACAAGAACTCTGTGAGGCAGACTGGGCTGAGAGAGAATAACTAGAAATCACCAAGTTTGCTTCTGAAGTAAGAGGGGCTCCCCGGGTCTCATTTGAGAGGCAAGCCACTACCCTACATTGCCTCTAGTCCTGTTATTGCTTCCTTTCTTCCATAAAACATTATCCATCCACCTCCATGTAGTGGTGATTAGGCAGATGCATGACTACTCTTCAGGCTTTGAGTTCATATTTAAACTATTATTCAGCCACTGGAAAAATGAGGATCTAAATTGGAAGCAGTTAGTTGGTTTTGAAACACAAGCCCAGGAGGTAGGTCTGTATTTAATGGAATCTGCCTTGAGGGAAAATAGCAATTCAGAAGCTCCAAGATGGCTCTGGGGTAGGAGAGCTGGTTTAGATGGAAGAAAGATTAAAGCACTGAATCTAATTCTCATTTTCTTTTTATCCTATCCAGAGCAGGCAGCTGAATTTTCTTCTTTGAAAGCAGATGCAATGGAGTTTAAAATAATGTGTGGTAAGCACAGGAAACAATGCATGGCCATAACTAAATTTAAAATAAAAATATTGCTCCATATAAGAAACAGCACTGTTTTTTGACTGGTAGTTCCAGGCCTGAGTTTCAGTAACCTTCCAGGCAGGATTTTCACAGTGATGTCATGCCAAATTTCCCCATGTGAATGTCACTTACACCATCTGAAATCTACACCAATCAGTGTTCTTGAAAAGTAACAGAACTACGGGACCCTGCCAGAATGGAGAGAGGTATGCAGTTTCAATGTATGGGGTGTGGCAATAAGCAGAAGTTGCAAACAGCATAGGGAATTCTGGGATGGAAGATGACAAGGATTGACATGTTTATGCAAGGCAGGATCCAGTTCATGAAGAGACAACGTACCATATCCTCTGCCATTTTCATGCCCTGTGGTCCTCTGCATTTGTGCTGGGGTTAATGAGACTACACTCACATTAGCAGAGGACAGCCACTCAATAACTCATTGATGCTGACTGCTCAACTTGATATGCAGGCACAAAGTATTCACTGAATCCTGATCAAAGAACAAGATCACCAAAAACAGGAGTGTTTGTTTTCATGTGTGCACAGAATGCACCTCTGCTGGAGCCACTTTCAACACCACCACCCCTCTCCTTCCCTATTTGAGGTGGGGGGAAAACTGCTGGTCATGACGGCACAAAAGCCAAACAAGAGCTGGGTAAGGAAAAGAAAAGACAGGCTTGCCAATTCTTCCTCCCCCTCCCGCAGCAGACCTGCATCAAACTGAAAGGCTGACACAGGCAGCAACAAGAGTGTTCTCCTGGACGTGAATGGTGGGCAGAATGCAGAGTGTTAAGGAGAAGGTGGAACAGTCAGGCAAAGCAGTGAGTAAGGTGATGGGTGGGTGGGTAGACAGCAGTGAAGATGGGGGTTGGGTACAGCACCAAGGAGATGCTCACTGGGTAACCTTGGGCCAATCATACACTCTCAGCCTAATCTACCTCAGTTTGCTGTGAGGATAAACTGGAAGAGAGAACAATATAAGCCCCTTTAGCTCCCCATTGTGCAGAAAGGTGGGGTATAGATGAAGTAAAGAAATAATAAATATAGCTGAAGAATGGGGGACAGATAAATAGGTTGGTTGGTAGATGGGAAGAAGAAATAGAAGCAGGGAAAGGGTAGAGGATGTTGGGGCTGTCGGGAGCAGGGAAAGAGGAAATAGCGTGGGAAGGGGATACAGAGGAGAGTGAGGTGGGTACTCCTTGTGTGTACTCTACAGTTCAACTGGGCCTGGGAGCCATCAAGAGAACTGGGCCTGGAGAGTTCCAGTTTCAGTCTCAGCGACTGCAGGTGTGCACAGAAGAGCTCTGCTCACCCACACTGTTTCTATAGCCTTTTATTGTTATTTTTCGACCACCTTCTCAATACTCTCCCGTAGAGAGAGTATTGGCAGGGAACTCAGCCCAGTACCGAAACTGAGCGACGGCTCTTCCTGTTTCTTTAGGGTATGTTCCGAAGCAAGAGGCTAGAAAGGACGTACAACATTCTAAGCTGAGCCCAAGCTGAAATCAGAAGAACCCAAGGAGCCCAGATTACACAACGAGATATACAAAGACCATAAGGTAACTTTTTTTCAACAATAAATTATTATTTAGAGGGGTAAATAGAGACTAGGCTTTTCCTACAACTTGCTTATTTACAATAAATAAAGCATCACTGCTGCCTGAATACAGAGCCAACAGTTTGGGGGAGACACCCCTTTAAAGTGGTTGGGGAAAGGTTGCTCAGATACAACATAGTAAAACAAACTTGAGAGCAGCAGGAAAAAAGGTTAGAAGAGAAATCATACCTATACTAGAACACTCTAACACAAAACTTTCTTTCTTCTCGGTGAATCAAACTTTAATACCTGAATACTGTATCGACGGGAGTAGAGGAGAGGTCCCGGCGGAGGCAGTTTGAGGACGGGGAGAGATTCTGGAGGAGGCCCGTTTCAGGGGGAGTGGAGGAGGCCTGACTCGGGAGGAGAGGTGTCCGAGGAGACCTGACTCATGAGGAGACGGAGGCGTGGAGCTGTGGAAGTGGAGGAGAAAGACAGAAAAACAAGACGGAATGACACAATGTGGTGACGCAGTGACACAGTGGCGCGATGACGACGACATACACGTCGACTGACCAGAGAAGGAGAAACATAAAAAGTGGAGAGAGAAGGATAT
>NW_015173794.1:0-645 GCF_001447785.1 Gekko japonicus
GGTCAAAATGCGCAGCAGGTAGTGGGAAACTGGTGAAGACAATCGGGAATAAGGGAAGAGCGAGGGTGGCACCGCTGGTTGTGGGAAATGGGTCCTGGACTAGAGCAAAATTCTGTCTGGTCTCCACTGGGACCCTGAGTAATCCCATGTCTTGCCCACCACCAGCTTCTCCCTGATAGCTCCCGTACAGGTGCCCTCCGAGGCCCTGGCTCCCTCCGGCTACCCCCTTTCAGTGTTGCTTTGGAAGTTTCACCCAGCACAGCCCGTTTTCCCAACATTCCCAAGTCACCTTCAGGCCTCTTTAATTTTATTGTTAAAAGTAATGTCTCGATTGTGTGCTCCTGCCCATGGGGGCAGGCCTTTTGGAAACTGTCTTCCGTCTGTGGAAGGCTTTGTCCCTTCAAAGCTCACCTGCCACCCAGCGAGAGACAGTGTCAGAATGGCACTAACTGGAAGTGACGTCATTACATTGGCCTAGTGCTCTAGGATTCACCATAAATCCTGGTTTAACTGTAGAGCTTCGGGTGAACCCTAGAGTGTCGCAGTGACATAACTTCCCGTTTGTGCCACAGGTGACGTCACAGCACTGGTGCAACGCTGATCCCCCACCGCCCACCACTCTGTTGAGTGGCAGGCACCAGGGGG
>NW_015173794.1:664-6413 GCF_001447785.1 Gekko japonicus
GACTCTTTACTTTGGACTTACAGGGGCCAGGTTGGGTTTAAGGCACTTTGATGTATACAGGCTTTTAATTGAGTGTTTTCTCCTCGCCACCTTTTCCTGTATTTTACTGACCTTCATGTGTTCTTAACGTCTGTTTGGGGATGGAAGGTATACTGAATTTATTTTACAGTTCTGATTTTCATTCTGTTTTTGCTGTTGGGATTTTATTTGCTGTTGCTTTGCTTTTGAAGGGTTCTCTGCTGTTGAGTGGTGATTTTCTTACTTTATGGTGTTCTTTCCTGGATTTCAGTCACTTACAGTGCATTTGTTTTTTAACTGTTGATTGCGTCTACGAGCTTACCTTGCTTTGTTTTAGGAGCTGCCTGGAGCAGCTTTGTGATGTTGTGCTGGAGAGGCGGCAAAGAAATATAGACCTTGCTTGCAAAACTCCCAAAAGTTCATGAGCTTCTCCAGCTGTGTAATTTTGATGGTCTCTCCATTTATCTTGATTGCTACTCATTGTTAGTAGTGCTTGTTCACTGTTGCAAACCTGCAAAGCTGAGTTTTAAAAAATCTTCCACGCATGCAAATGGCACCCACTTAGGAGTTTCCCACCCATTATTAATTGCTTTCTGGTCTTGCTTCTTCTTTGCAATTACAGCTGTTTAAGAATAAGGGGGGAATATGCCATGCCATTTTAAAGTGCTCCATAATATAGCAACAGAGCCATGAAATGGAGGACAGTATTGCTTTAAACAAAATTGGGTTTGGGGGGGAAGGCTGCAGTCTCTGTAATAAGTGTTGGGGACTGCTGGCCGTTCTAGGCAAAGTAGCTTCTGCCACTCTTTTTTCAAAGTAGAATTTTCAACACAGTGTTGTATTTATATGTAAAACATCCAGTTTTGGAAAGAATGTACCAAATTGCTAAGAATCTATTTTCTTGTTTCCCTCCAGGTTTGGACCGTACTACGTAGAGCCAGTCATAGCCGGACTAGACCCTGTTACGTACAAGCCTTTTATCTGCTCCTTGGATTTGATTGGCTGCCCAATGACAACAGCTGACTTTGTGGTCAGTGGGACCTGTGCAGAGCAGATGTATGGCATGTGTGAATCTCTCTGGGAGCCAGATATGGTGAGTGGCCAAAGCAAAGAGTTAGCAAGGGGTGCAGACCCAGTGAGCTGTTTCACTTGTGTGCTTTTGGCCCTGTTATTAGACTCTATAGGTCTCATCTTTCGCTGGAGCGATGGCTTCGGCGGAGGCAGAGCACCCTCAAAGGAGTGTGTGTTGTATCAATAGTTCTCCCTGCCCCCCCCAGCTGTAAATCTCCAGGTCTTCTAAAAGAGGTCATATAATATGATGCCCCCCTCAAATGCAACCCACCCACCTGGCAAACTGTGTGCAAGTACTCCCCCCACCCCAAAAAAAGAAACACCTGGGCAACTATTGTGTTGATTTAAGGAAAAATCTCCCTCTTTCTGCAGGAGCCAGACCACCTCTTTGAAACCATAGGCCAGGCCATGCTCAACGCGGTTGACAGAGACGCGGTGTCGGGGATGGGCGTGACTGTGCATGTCATGTAAGTACGGGGCACTTATTTGTGTGATTCATAGTCGTTCCCTCTCAACATGACCCAAGGCCAGGGCTATTTTTGGGCAGGAACGGAGTTCCGGCTGGCTTCCAAGTTGGCCATGCCCAGCATGAACTCATTAGCATAATAGGCCACACCCAAGAGCAGGAACTCATTAGGATTGGCTACATTAGGGGTGTGTGGCCTAACATGCAAAGGGTTCCTGCTACAAAAAAAGCCCTGGGTTTTGACAACAAACAAGGTAAACAGAATAAGAAGCAAAAGGTGGGCGTGGCTGGATGACCAAACTTCTGGATACATGGAGGTGTGGCCTAATATGCTAATGAGCACTGTGCTCAGGGGTGTGGCCTAATATGCTAATGAGTTTCTGCTGTTGGGTGTGACCTATTATGCTAATGAGTTCCTGCTGGGCTTTTTCTACAAAAAAAGCCCTGCCCAAGGCTGGTAACAAGTGCCACAGAATTATGCAGTCAGTGAACCTCTCGTTCCTGGCGGGCTAGGTGGCTCTGTCAGGGCAGCTGAATGTGTACACCTGCTGGCTGAAATTGCAGAGATTAAGTCTGTCTTCTCTTCTCTCCTCTCCCCACTGCTTCATCAGTGAGAAAGACAAGATAACGACCCGAACACTGAAAGCTCGCATGGACTAACTGAAGACGTGGTTTTGGAGGGATGCTCAACTTTTTTTTTTTTAATAATCTTGATGGCTGGAATGCAGCTCTTGGATTTAAAAACACACACACACACACACACACCCATACCTTTGCTGTCAAAGAAAGTGGCGGTTTATAATGTGGTATTATTGACCAATAAAAAGAATTCTGTTTTTTCAACTGTAACATGTAGGCTCAAGCTGAATGTTCTGAAGGTTTTTGAAGAGCAGGGCGGCTGGAGAAGGCAAGGCAGAGGGTGCCCGGGCATGTTCAGATGCCTTTCTTTCCCTCCCTGAACTTTGGGCATTTAAACATGCCTCACTGCTCCGTCCCTTCCCTCTGCGAGTCTCCCTGCAGCAGCGGGAAGGCTTGGGGAGGGAATGGAAGGCACTGCTTCCATGTAAATGCTGACCGGGTTACATGGGAGGAAGCCATTTCAGCCCTCCCTTTCGCTCCCCCGCTCAAGGGTGTGTGTGTGTTAAAAGGAGCTTGAAGCAGCTCCCAGGGAGGCATTTGAACACAACAGCTAGCTGGTGGCTCTGCCTGTCAGCTATTAGGGTTAAATGGCTGGTAGGGTTCAGTATAGCCGAAATGAACCCGAATAAAAGTTGGCTAAGATCGGTGTTTTTCAGGCTAGCTGAATACAGGTCTCTGATGATGCCCGAAGAATACGATTATGTATTATTGGCTTACAAGATACACAAAACATACCGATAAGGCATTTTTTGGACATTCATTCCGCTCGGTTATTGCTGAATGTACACCCCCAAGTGGTATGCCACATCCCGTAGGCTCTTTTGAAAGTTGGTCCGTTTAACTGGAATGATGGGGGGAAAGAAACCACAATCCTTGACTGTCCTGTTTGAACAGTAGAGTGGTGGCTGAAATACTAGGGGCAGGAGTTGTTGATCTGTCAGAAACCAGCTCTCCTTAAGATGAAAGCTTATTTTTGTAGAATTGCCCAGTCAGGTGACTTATCACAAAGAGAGGTCCATGGATTGCCCTTACAAGGTATCTGTAAAACAAAACAAAACGAAAGCTCCTCCCCTGCCACCAATTTTATTAGTCTTTAAGGTGTTCCTGGACTCTTTTCTGCTGCTATAGACAGACTAACATGGCTATCCATCTTGATCAAAAATCTATGGTTGAGGGCAGAAAGAACATTTCTCTTCTACTGTTGTGTAGCGGGATGGTGGCCAAGTGGAAAACTCTTGAAATGCAGCTCATTCTCTTAATCATCTTGAGACACCTGATGGGTTGTATCCCTTGGATCTTAAAAGGAAAGGTTTCCCTTAGTCGCCTTCAAAAAGTAGCTCTGCTAGTTGACTCTGGAATCCCCTGCCAGAAATCTCCGTAGAAGGCCAAAGGCAAACCCGAAACCTAGGATAAAGCACACCACCTCCATTTCCATGTTTTTTCTATTCATTTGTGCCCTACTTCCCCCCCTCCCCCAAATACGATTATGTATTATTGGCTTACAAGGTACACAAAAAAATACCCTATCCACAAAAAAATACCCTATCCTCGAAACAACCCGGTGAGGCCTGCGTGAGTGGGAATTCGAACACAGATCTCCCAGATACTACTCCAGTACTCTTCACCACTACACTGCCCCCCTGTATAATGGATTGCTGACATGCCTTTCCACAGAGCCAGCATGGTGTAGTGACAATAGTAAACTGCTTTGAGACTCCTTCAGGTAGAGAAAAGCGGGATATAGAAGCCTTCCAAACTGAAGTGAAAACATAAAATTCAGTTCCTTGAGCTCATGACGACTGAGCCCGCGGCCGGGGTGCTGGTAGGTTATCACCCCCCATACAAATAATGTGGCCGTAGTTAGGTATAAACAGTTGTGTAAACCGCTCAGAGATCCTTCGGGGTCAGAGCGGTATAGAAGTCGAAAATTAAATAAAATAGTAAGATTGGGTGACTTTCAGATCAGGCGGTCTATGGTAGGGTTCCACTGGGAGAGGAAAAGAGACCCCTCCCACGTCACTTGGGGTCTCTGTAGCAGGCACCAGTTAGACAAGATGGCGAAGCTGGAACCAGCTAGCAATGTTCCGGCCATGAGTTCTTAAGACTTTAAAGAGGAGAGCAGAGCAGTGCAAAGCAGATGACTGGAGAACAGATTTTCTGCATCTCCAAGAGTACCTGTTTATTCTTACAAGTCCTCTGGAAAGTAGGAAACAGATAAAGCAAAACCTGGTTGCTGTTCAAATGCCACCCCCCCAGCGAGACATCGGTTTCAAACAGCTGAAAGGGCAACCCCCCCACCCCGATGCCACCTTACTTCCCTCTCTTGGAAAGACAGCCTGAGAGAATGACATACACAAAGTTTTTTATTTTTATTTTGTTTGCCCAGCTGGGAGACTTCACCTTGTTAACATGCATGTATTTCAAAACACCAAAGTGTCTCATACTTCTAGCAAACAGACAAGCACATTGGACTTAAATTCCTTTTTTTTGGTGTTTTGGAAAAAAAAAAATCTGAACAGCTGCTTTTTTTTCTTTGTCAGATTTTTTTTTTTTAATGGGGAGCAGACACAACCCCGATCATACCTGTGTGGTACATTTTAACACCTTTGGCTTCACTGTATGTGCTGGGCATATGAGCAGACATGCGCAGCAGGTAAGGTGAGGAAAGAAAAGATATTAAAAGTGACTAGTTCACATACCTGTGCTTTGGCTAGTGACAGAAGGGCTACCCTCCTAGTTCACATCGGGAGCGCTTTAGAAATATTCCTGTAATGACGTTAAGCACGCTTGCATTAAACTTTCCACCTTGAAGGGCCAGATTGGTCAGGATAGCAACCTTTAGTTACTGCTGGCCCCTTCACTTAAAAAGCAGAAAGGACCTGTTGCAATGTTCCCTCTAAGCTGTGGAATCTTGTGAGCAAAAACTCTACATTGTGAGCTACTGGCATTAAAGTTGTGAGCAATTTGGCTACTGCATGAATTATTTTGCTCTGAAGCCATCCTTCCTGAGCTCTCGCTCACAACTTTAATGCCAGCAGCTCACAAAGTAGCATTTTTGCTCACAAGACTCCCCAGCTTAGAGGGAGCATTGGTGGTGAGTGAAGCTCAAACACCACCACCCCCATCAGTGTACCTCAAGAAGGTGGAAGTGGGACCAAGGGACACAGGCAGCCACAAGTGACAATCAGGTGCTGCCCCCGCTTGATCTGTGGAAAGGGCAGATGTGCCAGCCACCCTCCCTCGGCGTATTTTCCTACAAGCTGCTGTAAGTTAGCAGGACAGAAACACCTCAAGGTTCTTTCCCACTATTGCCTGACAGTGGTTGGGAGCATACAGGTTTAAGCTTGTGGGAAACACACACTGTACCTAGAAATGGAGATTCCGTTCTAGAAGTTTGTGGCTAACAGACCCTGACAGAGCGTGTCCTCCAGGAAGTTGTCACATCCTTCCAAGGTGAGGGTTCAGAGCGAGCAAAAGCACAGACAGACGGCCGTGCTAAGAAGAGCAAGTGGGCACTGCCTGGAAGGCAACGGAGGATGCACATCCACAGGAATG
>NW_015173794.1:6645-8681 GCF_001447785.1 Gekko japonicus
TCCTTCCAAGGTGAGTGTTCGGAGCAAGCAAAAGCACAGACAGACGCCCGTGCTAAGAAGAGCAAGTGGGCACTGCCTGGAAGGCAACGGAGGAGGCACATCACAGACCAGCACCTCGAGATGTACCACATCTTTCAGGCTTGAAGCCATAGATTTTTTTCTTCTAAAAGTTTTGATGTGAAGAACAAACAAAAGTGTGTGTGTGTGTGTGGGGGGACTAGAGATGTAAAATTTCTGGAAATTTTGAAGCTCGGGAAAAAACCCATTTTTTCCCCAGTTTTTTTCAGGGAAAAGAACGGAAATTTTTGGGAAAATTGAAAAAAAAAAGCTACATTAGCATGTCTTTTGTCTTTTCCAGATTGAAAGTCATTCTGTTACTTTAGGAACATAAAATATGACTATGGACATTTTTACTTGGCATGAAATTATCACAACTAGCATATTAAAAATATAGTGTATCCAAACAATTATCACAAACAGAATACCCGCCCCCATGCAAAAACAAAACTGAAACCTTTTTCTTTTCTTGTGACAGTAGCACCTCCTAAAGGAAGAAATGCATCTTGTTCTTGCATTGGAGAGTTCAGTTTGTAACCTAGGACTTGCTTGTCCCCACTACACAGAAATTAGATCAATCTGATACCATACATATTTTTAAGAAATGATTTGGAAAATATTTGAACACCTTGTCTTAAAATATTTTATTCATCATGTTAAAATAAAATGTTCCATAATCAATTTTTTCCCTTTCCTTTTCTTTTTTCAATTTCTCCAATTTTTCTGAAAAAAACAAAATAGGCTTCAGGAAAAAAACCGTTTTTCCCCCGAATTTTTCCAGGCCTTCACATCTCTACAGGGGACCCTCTCAGTGGCAGTCAAGTGCTCACAGAACCGCCCCCACCGGCCAGGTCATGCCAGGGACTGACCAGGGTGGATGCTCACTGGGCACCAGGGACCCATGTCTCAGCTGGGGGGGGGGACTGAGAGAGAGGCTGAGATTGATTTGTTTCCATTTTAATACCTAAAGTTTAAGCTTTGGGTGATGCTGGTCTTTGCCTTTCAATGAGCAGCTCTGTAAGTGTTTCAGGCCCCTTCCTTCCCCAGCTCAGTTGGGCTCCATCTTAAAGTTGTTAGCCAATAAGGGCATTCCTTGTTGCCTCTGGTGCAGTGTCCCTTCCGAAAGCCACCCGGGGTCTTGCTGTATTGTCCTGAGGACACGCAGCATGCACAGCCCATGGGGCACACTCGGGAAAGGGGCTGTCTGGTGGGCTGAGTGTGCCAATAAGGCAGAAGGGGTGAAAACCAGGTTTAACCCAAACAGCGCTGGGGAGGGGTGTGCGCTTGGGTTTGAGAATCGCTACCTGGGGGGGAAGAGGCACAACCGACTGCTGTCTGCCATCCCATATCAAGTGTGGGCTGTTTTGCAATAGATATCTTTGGAATCCACCCCAGAATAAGTCATAAGAACATAAGAGATGCCAATGTTGGATCAGGCCAAAGGCCCATCCAGTCCAACACTCTGTGTCACACAGTGGCCAAAAATACCAGGGGCCATCAGAAGGTCCACCAGTGGGGCCAGGACACTAGAAGCCCTCCCACTGTTGACCCCCCCCAAGCACCAAGAAGACAGAGCATCCCTTGCCCCAGAGTCCCTATCTAGACCTTGTGGCTAAGAGCCACTGATGGACCTCTGCTCCATAGGCTTATCCATAAGAACATAAGAGACGCCAATGTCGGATCAGGCCAAAGGCCCATCCAGTCCAACACTCTGTGTCACACAGCGGCCAAAAATACCAGGGGCCATCAGGAAGTCCACCAGTGGGGCCAGGACACTAGAAGCCCTCCCACTGTTGACCCCCCCCAAGCACCAAGAAGACAGAGCATCCCTTGCCCCAGAGTCCCTATCTAGACCTTGTGGCTAAGAGCCACTGATGGACCTCTGCTCCATAGGCTTATCCATAAGAACATAAGAGACGCCAATGTCGGATCAGGCCAAAGGCCCATCCAGTCCAACACTCTGTGTCACACAGCGGCCA
>NW_015173794.1:9723-17470 GCF_001447785.1 Gekko japonicus
CTGCTTCCTGCAAGTCTCCGCGTCCTGCTCAGATTCCCCCGTGCAGTTTCAAGGCTTCAAATCAACACAGCACCTTCTCCACTAAAAGGGGGTGGGGCGTAGAGAAGGCAGAACTAGGAAAAGGAATCTAACTGAACCCTGCTAGAGGGAAGATCCAGGAAAGGATCAAGAGCTACGAATTGAGAGCTGTCGACCTTTCAGCCGAAGCCAATGGGACAAGAGGGAAGGCCGGCAATATCCATCAGCCCTACAACTTTGCCCATGTCGGACACAAGGGACATCTGGCGCGCGCGCAGACCACACGGGACGGCTTCAGGCCAGGTTTAGAGCTGCCACGCCGATACTGGGAGCGGCACAGAAGCGTCACAGACCTGAGCAGGCAGATTGTCAGCTACGTGATGGATGCGGGGCTCGGGCACGGAAGCCTGAGATAGATAAGGAGGCGATGGGGTCAGGGGAGGCAGAGAAACGCACCGTTCAAGGCCGAAGAGAAGGCACAGGAGAAGACACGGGTAGGTGCTTAGGAAGAGAGATGGAACAATCTGTGTATGGAAGCAAAACGAAAAGCAAGCCAAGGGCACACAGCAAGGGGAGCGGTGGCGCAGAGGATTTATCCTCTGGTTAATACATCTGAGCTGAACAGAGCTGCTGTCAGTTCTAGCCCGCGCTGGTGTGAGCTACCAGCCTTGTCCCCAGCTCGCCGTCCACCCAGTGGTTTGAAAGCTTCGGTGAGTAGATAAAATGGGTACCACTCCTTAGAGAGGGTGGGCACACTAAACCCCCCCGGTGGGGGAGGTGTTAGCCGGCGAACGGAAGTTCCAGCTCGGAAGCTTGGAAGCCAGGTAAAAAGACCTCTTCGGCATTAAGAAGCCTGTGATGAGCCAATCCGGGCAGGCGGTGGCAGTGCGGCACTACGACTCAAAAGAGTCCTGGAAGAACTGACGTCATCTAGCCACGCCGAAAAAGTGAATGCGGTCCGGAACACGCCTGAAGCCTACAGCTGAACAAAAATCCCCGTCGGCTGCAAAAGTGTGCGATTTAAAGAATTATATGTTGTCCTCCCTTACCCTATGAAACCTTGTTAGTCCCGTGTGAAAACTTGTGTAACTGTAAATCGCTCAGAGCCAGCAGCTCTGCGGGATGAGCGATCAATCAATCAAAAGGTATAAAGAGTCCATGATGCTTCAGAGGGAAGGTCCAGCAGCACAAGATGATGATCCCGGGTGTGAAGGGGAGGGGCCGAGAGCATGGCAACAGGCGCAAGGTGGGAAAATCTGGAAAGCCACCCGGCAGCTGCCCTGTGGAGCTCCACACTCTCCATAACCCGGCTTACCCTAAGGCACTGCTGGACAGAGCGTGGGCCCCCAGGGCCGCCCTATCATACGCCGCTCAGCTGTGCGCGGGCTGCCCAGGAACGAGGATCCCAGTGGGGTGGCCCATCTGGAAAAGTGTGCTTTACAGGGTCTGTTAGGATCTGTGGAGGCCTGGAGATCTGGGCCTAGGGAGGCCTAAGAGACCTGCCTGGGAGTAGGAGGCCGGCTGCCTACATTGCCCATGATGCCTTGGGCTAGCTGCAACCAATGGGGTTCGAGGAACTCTCTGGAGAGACCGTTGATGTACTTGGTTGTCAGTTTAACTGGGTTCTTTTCTTTCTGCGGTCTGGTCACACACAGAGCTAAGCTGTGACAGTTTGGGGCGAGGGAAAGATCCCTCTCTTGGGACAAGAGTGGGCACAGGCAGGAGGCCTGGTTTACTGAGGCCGGAAGTGGCCACAGTAAAGGGAAGTTGCGAGCTGCGTTCGTTTGTTGTTTATTTTCCTTTGAGCACCGTTAAAAGGTAAAGGTAAAGGTTCCCTTGCTCGAAAGCCAGTCGAGTCCAACTCTAGGGTTGCGGTGCTCATCTCCGTTTCCAAGCCGAAGAGCCAGCGCTGTCCGAAGACGTTTCCGTGGTCATGTGGCCAGCATGACTAGACGCCGAGGTGTACGGAACGCTGTTCCCTTCCCACCGAAGTGGTCCCTATTTATCTACTTGCAATGTCTTGCTTTCGAACTGCTAGGTTGGCAGGAGCCAGAACTAGAGACGGGAGCCCACTCCGTCACGCGGCACACTCGGGTCTCGAACTGCTGAACTACCGACCTTCCACAGCCTGCAGTTCAGCATCTTAACCACTTGAGCCAGCGCAGCTCTGAACACTGTTAGACCCTGTTTAAAGCACCTTGACTTACTTGTATCAATACACCCTTTTGCTTAATGAATTTCTCTGCCCGGTCATCACGCCTCTGTTCTCGGCTTGTGAAGGGGCATACTGAAGGGGCTCGGGAAGGCGCCCAGAAGTTCAGGGTGGTGGCAGCAGGAGGTGGCCCCCCGCTGGGACCATGACAGGGTCCCTGGAAGTCAGCCTCCCGCACCCCTGGACGCACACATTTAGGCAGCATTGTCCCTGATTTGTTACTTTGGAGTGGAGGGGGGGTTGCAGGAGAGCAGCCCTTACCCCAAGGGACTTCTCACCGCCTGAGGCCTGAGAGAGAGGGAGGGAGGAGGAGGAGGTCAGGGCTAACAAGCAAGTGCAGCACCCGGGCTTGGCCTTCCCACGCTGACTGTGGGTCTGAGGGAACCGGTGGAGGCGCCCAACGAGGGAGGGACAGCAGAGCGGAACAGAATGGGAGGCGTCTTCGGGGAGGGCACAGAGCTCACTGGATTGGCAAAAACAGCAGAGGGGGAAGAGGAGAGGAGGCCCGAGGCAGAAGGGCAGGGCTGGCCACGGGAAGGAGCCGCTCCGCTTGGGTCTGGCAGCCACTGACCCGCTCAGGGACTGCGCCTGGGGGCTGGGACAGATGTGCCGCTTTCCCGGTGCAGACTGACGGCAGGTCTGTTGTGTGTCAAGGAGCCACTGGACAGGAGCAGTGCTGACTTACAGAAAGGACAGCTACATCCTGACTGATAAATGAAAAAAGCTTAGCAGGGGAAGCGTCATCACACCAGAGACTAAAACAAGAGACAAGCGGAAGAAAGGTGACCCCCTGACTGTTCCTCCCCAAACTGGCAGAGTCTGTCAACACACACACCCCTTACTGCCTTTTAAATAGTTTTACATTCCCCCCACCTTGTTTGTGGCACAGTCGGCCAGACAACCTGAACAGCACAATACAGGGGCTTCCGGCATAAGAAATGTTTGCCTCGAGTCCACAGAGGAACAGAAAAGGGACTTTTGTATCCTCTTCTTAATGAATGGGTTCATTTAAACTTTTTTTTTTTAAAAAAACTCACACTATTTACAGTATACGCCATGATTTTTAAAGTTTGCAAACCTTTCGATATCCTTGAAATTGTGGAATCACATTTTTTAAAGGGGGTGGGGAAAGGAGGGCGTGTCCGCAACAGGAGAAGCGAGGGGAAACACATTCCGCACTCTCTCAACGTGACAGAATCCACGACGCAAAAAACAGTGCCACGTACTACAGCACAGGACACAAATATCCCAATAACCACCGTCTGGAAAAGAAAGGCAGATGTGAGAAACAGTTTCAAGGCAGAGTAAGCAAAGTTGCTTGGTTCCAAGGTGGCGGTTCAAAAACTGCTAAATCAATCTTTTTTTTTTAAAAAAAAAAGAAGAAACCCACAACCCCTCCCCCGCCCCACTCATAATATTTAAAACACAGAATTGATGCTGAGCATTCAAAATCTTCAGCGGCAGTTTGACAAGCGTGGCTATGAAATCCAAGGGTCACAAGCAGTCCGAAGACATAAGAAAAAAGTTGCAATCCAAACAGGACAAAAGTGGTTTGAATCGTTTAAGAAAGGTGATCCGACGCATATTACTCCCAACGCTTTTGGCAGTCGGTACTAGTGGTTACAGGGGAGTCAGTTATGTCAATGGGCCGCCCATCTCCAAAGGCGCTGAGGACAGCACTCCTCCCATTGCCAGATGATCAAAAACTCCAGGGGCAGACTTTAAGCACCCCGACTCAACACAGGATGTTGCTTAAGAAAGCAGTTCACCCCCTGGGGCCAGATGTCCTCTGCGAGGGCCTGCAACTGGATGAAGATCAACCAAGACCGCCTGTCCCATGATTTAAGTGAACAGCCGTAGAGTTGTGCTGCAGAGGCCATGTGACCCAGCTGGTCCAATCCAAGGTGTGTTTGTCACCCACCGAGTCTCTCATTGCCTGGAGTCACCTCTTCTTCTGTGTCACCATCTTCATCAAGAGCCTCTGCTGCTTCTTGAGGTTACACACATCCTGCCTTGACTTGCAACAAATGTTAAGAGGACAGCATCCGTCCCCCCCACCTCTTTTGAAATGACAAAGGGTTGCAAACAAAACTGTCATACCAAAGTCAGGAGGGGAAGTTTTCATTTTAATTTACTTAAAATGGCTTCGCAATACCAGGGTAACAGTTCCAGCTCCAAATGGCACACCATTTCTGTCCAATTCTTAGAGAAAGGAAGGGAAAAAGGATGTTTGTTCTCCGTGAAGAACAGAATTCCAAATTGAAGAATCAAACAGTTTGTGGCGTTAACTTCTGTTATTTACTCACAGTTGACGTCTGACTGTTCTGAGACTCTTCCAAAATAAAAGCGTTGATCTTAACAGTGCTTAATTCCTCGGGTTCACATTTGGATGTCTCAGCAACCAAACAGAAAGAAAGAGAGAGAGGCCCCAAATTCCCCACCAAGGTCCAGTGGAGCTGTCAGAGACCTGAAGCTACAAGCGAGTCATCTGCCACAGCGTTTTCACACCCTCACGGGAACAGCAACCCCCCAGCAGAGTGGACCGCATTCCTCCTTTGGTTTCGGAAGTAGCCTCTCCCCTCTCCCTTGCCGAGGGTGGGGAAATAACTATGTCAGGATATTGGACATAAATTCGTTGAAGCGTTTTGAATACTGCTCTGGGTTAACCGTGGAAATCTCTGCTCCAGCCTGGAAGACAAACAAGCAAGCAAACAGGTTAAAAGCACTTATGTTTGCTGCTAGAGACAAATTGCCCCTTAACTCAAACGGCATTCAGCTGCAGCATTATTTTAGAAGAAGAAGAAGAAGAGATTGGATTTATACTCCGCCCTTCACTTGGAGTCTCAGAGCGGCTGACAATCTCCTTTCCCTTCCCCTCCCCACAACAGACACCCTGTGAGGTGGGTGAGGCTGAGAGAGCTCAAGGAGGCAGGATTAGGAGCATCCTGACAAGGCCCCAGAAGGATGTGAAGAGGCATCAGCAAACAGTGACGCTGCGAGAGACAGATCGCCCCTTAACTCAAACGGCATTCAGCTACAGCATTATCTTAAAAACACCCAGCTGTTTCCTAGTAGTCCTGAAGGTCTTTTTCTCTCTCTTTTTCCTTTCCCAGAAGGAAAAGACACTGAACGCAGCTCTCGTGGGGGGGGGGGGGGGGCACAACGGCAACAGGCAGAGAATGGCACCCAAGTGCCCCACTGGGTTTGCCCTTGCTCTCTTGAGATGCCACCGCTGCTTGGCCCGTTCGCAGGGAGGGCGGGGTATAAATGCAATAAAATAAATAAATAAATTGGCAGGGGTCATTTCGTAGAAAAAGAGGTGTGTGAGCTCTTGGATTGCTAGCTGGGGGGAGGGAATGCACCGATCTGTGCAGAAAGGAAGGAAGGAGAGAAAGAAAGAGAAGGAAAGAAGGAGGGAAAGAATGAGAAGGAAAGAAGGAGGGCTGCTTCTTGCTCCTTGTGGCCCAGGGCTGCTGGGAGCAGGGGGTGGGGCTTGTTGCACGTGCCTGCCCCCTGGGCTCTTTACTGCCGGAGCTCCGCTCCTGTGCGCTCCTGCAGGAAATGACCCCTGGCTGACGGACACCTCTCCCTTCTCGGTTGAAAAACCCTCACTTCGCAGAACAATGCTCGAGTCCAGTGGCACCTTTAAGACCAACAAAGTTTTATTCTACCCAGAACTCAAACTGTGCTCTGCTGCTTCAGACCAACACGGTGACCCCCACCTCCCTTCGCACACAGTCTCCTGTGATCTGAATGGGTCACAACACCTAAGGAAGCGCTCTCGGGGCCCAAGCAGGAAGCAGGCAGAGGGCAAATTATGTGCTCAAGATGTTCAGGGTTGGGTTTCAGAACAGACAGCGAGTATCCCAATGCCATATACCAGCCACGCTTAAAATACTGCATGCTGTTGTGGCAGCCACAAAGAAATACAGACGAGCCGGCCGGGGGGCGGGAGTCATACAGCAACTGCTCAAGGAATGAGCCTTCAAGGCATCGCACCCACAATGCCAGCTGCATGCAGTTATGCGTCTCCTCCTAACGTGCTCATTTCCCCTCCCCCTCTCCAACTGAGAGCAGCTCCTCCCTGCCACCAGCACTGTGTCTAGGAGACGACTTTTGAGCCGCCTTCAGTCACAGACCTGAGAGGCAGCAGAGAGCGAACGAGTGGGCAGTCTCTGCCACAACCCCCTATGACAGTGGTGGTGAACCTATGGCACAGATGCCAGAGGCGGCACTCAGAGCCCTCTCTGTGGGCGCGCGTGCCATCGCCCCAGCCAGGCCCAGACCGTCATTGAAGTGTGAATTCTCTGCCAAATAATTTTAAGTCAATGAAAGCATTCAGGATTGCTTTCCTTACTTTGTTTGGATCATCTTAAGTCAATGTATGAGTTGTTTTTTCTAAAGTAAAACCTCAGTATTTAGGTTAAATGGCCGTGTTGGCACTTTGCGATAAATACGTGGGTTTTGGGTCACAGTTTGGGCCCTCGGTCTCTAAAAGGTTCGCCATCACTGCCCTATGACCTTCCTGCCCTCACTGCAAACACAGGCAGCCCCGCAGGGAAGCAAGCCTCTTCTCCCTTCGCCTCCGATGGCTTGGATCGCTCATCGAGAGCACCTGAGTTCAAAGGTGGTGGCCGTTTGACCACTCAAGGTCCAGAAAGGGCTAAAGCCCACCTCCATCTTTCCCACTGGAAGGCGGGAGATCCAAACTGGCTGCAAGGTCCTGCTGCAGACCCTAGCTCAGTGAGGCTCTCAAGATAGCCTCCAAGCATGGTTCTGCCTGGCCCATCCTTCGCTCAGAAATATTTCCAGGACCTTGGAATGCCCTTCATTTGTTTTTTTTGGCCAGCCAAGAGACATCCCTCAGGGCTCACGCTCCCCTCCCCCTCCCCTTCGAACCAGGAGAGAAAACAAACCCTGATTTTCCACTCTGGCCTTTGGACCTACAACTGGAGCGAGAATTCACCCCCAAAGTGTACTTCTGACCAGCTCCAAACAACCCCCATCTGCTTGCAACATTACAATTAACACAATTAAAGCTATAAATTCTAATTCAGCAATGTCTTGCTGGAGTCTCCCTTTGACGTTATTTTGTCAAAAGAATCACAACTTTCAGGTCAGCCACGGAGTGTCCTGGTAGACTCTATTCCCCCCCCCCAATTTGGATGGGCAAATTGTGTCCATTAATTCTTTTGCATGGAATGTTGGACCTGTGGAGAAGACTTTGCTGACAAAGGAGCCGCGCATGTATGCTGCTGGAGCACAATGGCAGAGCCTGAGGTGAGGGGGTGGGGGCAGCCAGTATCTCTCACCATAACCTACCCGAGTTGCTGTGAAGACAAAAATGAAGAAAGGGACCACTCTGAGCGCCTTGGATGAAGGGCAGGGACAAGGTACCCAGTAAATAAATATACCAGCCCAGTGAGAAAGACGTATCTTTGTCCAAAATGGGCTCAAGATCACTGGCGTTTCATCTTTTTTACCCTCTCTCCTGGGGTGATGCTTGGCCCCAGCATT
>NW_015173794.1:18128-22296 GCF_001447785.1 Gekko japonicus
TGAACAATTGCTTTGGTATCACACAATCTTATCCCTCACTGACAGGGATCTTTCAGGTAACTTTGTAACACTTGTTTAACTCAAGGTCATATATGTTCACTGTTTCTTCCCAGTTTATCAGGACATACAGCCTTTCCTATAACTTGTCTTCAATTAAACTTTCATTTACTTTTTACTATACACTCAGCTTTCCTTCTGTTTCTCTGTCTCACTGAACTACTGCTTCAACACAGAACTGCTTGTCTATCTCTAACTGAACATCAACTGTTCAACCTGTAACTGTAAAACCTGACTGACATACATACTCATCCACTCATTTTCACTTCCAAAACCCCTCCCCCTCTGTCAACCACCAATCATACCACACTTGCCTTTCTCAACCACTCTAGTCTATCTACCACCGTCATGCAACCAAACGTTTAAAGAGACACGCCCACACCAAAACAAGGAATCGTTACAGGGTCAGTCACCAGAGATTGCCGTGACTTCCAGGGGCACACACACACACACACACACACACACATATAAAAAGAAAGAAAAGAGTGACCAAAATGATCAGAGGAATAAAGTGAACGATCGAGGGTTGCTAACTGAACAGGATGGAGAGTGAGGAGGGAAGTGGGGGAGGGGAGAGAGAGAAATTACTTCCTCTCTGTCGGACAATTCAGAACAGGGCTTCATCCCCTGCTACTGACTGGTAGGGGCACACATACACACATATATAAAAAGAAAGAAAAGAGTGACCAAAATGATCAGAGGAATAAAGTGAACGATTGAGGGTTGCTAACTGAACAGGATGGAGAGCGGGGAGAGAACTGGGGGAGGAGAGGGAAATTATTTCCTCTCTGTCGGACATCAGAACAGGGCTTCATCCCCTGCTACTGACTGGCCGCAGGGTCAGGAGCCCATCGTTTCTTCTTACCCCGTGTTTCACAGTTTTGGCAGCATGTGCCGCTTTCTTCTTTGTGTCGTACGGCGTGAGGATATCTATAATGGCCATGAAATATACCTCCTTTTTAGGAGCACCTGATTAAAACATGAAAGAGAGAGAGAGAGAGAGCAACATGTTAACAGACCCAGCCGTGGCTTTCCGGGCTTTGAGCAGCAAGCACGGCTGAAGAGCTACAAAGGGCCAAAGCCCACAGGCCCAGGGCCACCCTTCCAGCCTGGCACGTGGCCAGAGACCACGGCGGCCCTTTCTCAGCGGAAAAGGTGATTTGGTGAAGGACCAAAGGCGGATGCCCTCAGCACAGACCCAGCACCAGTGCTCCCTCTAAGCTGAGTGAGTGTGAGCTAGCTCACAGTTTTTTAGCCTCCGGCTCACACATTCTGGGCTCAGCTCAGGGAGGATGGCTCCAGAGCAAACTAATTTCTGCAGTAGCCAAATCGCTGGCTCACAACTTTAATGCCAGCAGCTCACAAAGTAGAATTTTTGCTCACAAGGCTCCACAGCTTAGAGGGAGCATGGCAGCCAGTGTTCCAAGCTGAGTTAGTGTGAGCTAGTTCAGTTTTTTAGCCTCTGGCTTCCACATTTTTTTTTCTTAGCCGAGGAAGGACGGCTGCAGAGCAAACTAGTTTTACAAACTAACTTATGTAGTAGCCAAAACGCTGGCTCACCACTTTAGTGCCAGTAGCTCACAAAGTAGAATTTTTGCTCACAAGACTCCACAACTTAGAGGGAACATTGCCCAGCACCCCACTCCTATCCACTGTATCAGGCATAGCAGGTAATTGGTTTCTTTTTGAGGACTCCCCCCACCCCCCAAATACTAGGACCTCCTCATCGTCAGTCCAGCAGACTCACTTTTGCTTTCAGCTGACGGGGGGTGCACAAGGGCCAAAGTCTGCATTAAATAAACCAACCCCGCCGGGGCATCCGGTGCTGGTCAGGGTCCAGCAGAGCTGTGGAAGGACTGGGGCCTTTATGGGAACTGGTGGGGTTTCCACATTTCCTAGATTCAGGGAACCCCAAGTGGGGTTTTTTGGCAGATAGATCTCTGCATCTGTTGGTGTGATGAATGCGGAGTGCTGCAGAGAATTCTGGGAGACGTTCCGGGTGTCCAGCCAAAGGGCATGAGCCAGGCTGGCTGGGCTTCATCCTCACTCCTGCTCAGGATCTGAGAAGAGGCCCAGCAGGAACGCCCTGGTGGCCGGCTGCCGTCTCAGGATGTTCAGCCACCATTACTGGCCGACTTATTGAGGAACCCATGATGGGATTCCCCTGAAGGCAGTCTGGGAGGGGGAGGGGGAGGAGGAGGAGGGTGTCTCAAAGCACGGCCTCCTGCCTGACCCTAACTCCCAACCTGGAACACAGAAAACACACGTGCCCTTTCTACGGCAAGTACAATGCATGGGACTGCAGGAGCATTCTGCATGCTTACAGGGTGGCATTGCCAAGGGTAAGGACGCAGCACCTTTTCCTCCCCATTGCTAGAATAGTTCCATGGTAATGTAATGTACTGTCATACAGAAAAATGTTAACCACGATAGGCATAATACATTCTGCTTTTCAGACTTGGGGATTCTGTGGTCATTTAAATTTGCACTGCTCTTTCTAAAGCTTAAGGAGCTGCGGTGGCTCAAGTGGTTAAGACGCTGAACTGCAGGCTGTGGAAGGTCAGTAGTTCAGCAGTTCGAGACCCAGGTGCCGCATGATGGAGTGAGCTCCCGTCTCTAGTTCCAGCTCCTGCCAACCTAGCAGTTCGAAAGCAAGAAATTGCAAGTAGATAAAGAGGTACCACTTCGGTGGGAAGGTCACAGCGTTCCGTGCGCCTTGGTGTTTAGTCACGCCGGCCACATGACCACGGAAACGTCTTCGGACAGCGCTGGCTCTTCGGCTTTGAAATGGAGATGAGCACCGCAACCCTAGAGTTGGATTCGACTGGCTTTCGAGCAAGGGAAACCTTTACCTTTCTAAAGCTTATTAAATTACTTCCAGTGAGCAGCTATGGTTGTTTTATGCAACAGTGGCTAAAAACGGTCATCTTTAAACTCGCTCCACTTCCAATTTTTTTGATGGGCCACAGCCGTGTCATTAAATGTTCACAAACATTCAAACTGCTCTGGATGAAGCCTGCAGTGTAATTCCAGGCTGGGCCTCGCCAGCTTCCTCACCTGGTGCCACCTAATTCCCCCTCTGGGCCACTCGTGTTTGTGGATGCCAGGCTTGAGACCCTCAGAATGGCCCATGTCTTGGTGGTCAAAGGGGACTCCCCCTTCCTGTGTCACCAGCCGAAAAGATGACAGTGCAGCTTTGCTGGAGATATGGGGAAAGCCTAGGGTGGGGTCCAGGACAGAAGGGTCAGGCACTCAAAAGGGTCCATCAAACCTAGGAGACTAGCGGGGAAAGGTGAGCGAGCTGGGTTACACTATCCCCACCTTTTTACTACTAGCTGGGTCATCAGCTGACTTTTTGCCACCAGATTCCATCCCAACTGTACTTTACATTTAGCGCCCCCCCCGCCCCCACTCACTTTCATGGCTTTTCATGGCGTAGACATCCACCGACGCATCAAACTCCCCAGGTCCAAAAAAACGGGGGAAGTTGAGAAGGTTGCCAGGACTGTCAGGGGGGGTCCCGTAAGAACCAATGGGGTTCCCCCCAACACCATCGTTCTCGCATTCTTCGTCTTCCGCCCGGTCCTCCACTTCCATCTCCTCTTGCTCTGCCCGGTCCACGTCATGTATCCCCACCAGCAAGCTGTAATCCATGATCTTCAGCTGGGCGAGAAACTGGGAGCCGACAGAAAAAGGCGTTCTTTCTCCCCAGCTGCCACGGGACTGCGCCGCCCCTGCCGGCTCTCCTGCTCACCCCCCCCTCCGTGCCACACCTCGCCCGTGCCCACTCCCGTGGTCCCGCCACACCCTTTTGGTTCACTGAACTCCCTCTCCGTTCCTTTGGGTCTCTCCTCACAATCTCTTTCTTCACCAAACTGTTCCCGAATCCTTCCGGCCTGCCCCACAGCTTCTCTGGTCACCACACCTTAAAAAGGATATTATAGCTTTGGGGAAAGTGCAGAAAAGGGCAACTCGAATGATAAAGGGGTTGGACCACATTCCCTATGAGGAAAGGTTAAGGCGCTTAGGGCTCTTTAGCTTGGAGAAACGACGACTGAGGGGAGACATGATTGAGGCTTATAAGATAATGCATGGGAAAGAGCAGGGAGGG
>NW_015173794.1:22540-22839 GCF_001447785.1 Gekko japonicus
GGCAAGAGATGCTCTGTCTTCTTGGTGCTTGGGGGGGGGTCAACAGTGGGAGGGGCTTCTAGTGTCCTGGCCCCACTGGTGGACCTCCTGATGGCACCTGGTATTTCTGGCCCCTGTGTGACACAGAGTGTTGGACTGGATGGGCCTTTGGCCTGATCCAACATTGGCGTCTCTTAGGTTCTTATTAGAGGGAATTAGATAAGCATATGGAGCAGAGGTCCATCCGTGGCTATGAGCCACAAGGTATAGATAGGGGCTCTGGGGCAAGTGATGCTCTGTCATCTTGGTGCTTGGGGGGG
>NW_015173794.1:23363-23469 GCF_001447785.1 Gekko japonicus
ATGGTGGTGGTGGCAGGACCTAGAAGGTAACCAATCAAGGGTTTGGTAGCCCACCAGACTGTGACTGAAAGCAAAGGGATAAAGCAGAAAACATTTAAAAACCTCT
>NW_015173794.1:24787-26887 GCF_001447785.1 Gekko japonicus
AAAATAAAAATAAAGGGACACTCTGAGAGAGGCAGCTCAGTCAGACTGGCGTCAGCTTTCCAATCCAATCAAAAGTGTCATGTTCTACTGATCTGCCTCAGTGGGGAGCCAAACGCCTCACGTCTCCCTTTCCTTTGAAACAGCCACTGCTAAACCTCCCCTCAACAGCTGTCCTTACCTTTTCCTTGTCGCTGGCTTCTCTGGCCACGGTTGAACCCTGGAGCGTTTTAGAAACAAAAAAGGGGGGGGGGGGGATGGGAAGACTCGTTTCAGAGGCGAGGACGGTCAACGTTAAAGACAAAATCCCGGCCCCGAGTCCCACTTAACGGAGGGCTTTCTGTGTGGCCACCAGTATTTTTTTCTGTCAGTTGCCCCAGGCTCCTGGTACCCTTTCTTTGCAGGGATGTTGCGCCCGATGAGGATTTTTCCCCAGGCCAGCTTGGCCAGGGATCCTGGAGGTTTTTTGTCATCTTCTGGGCATGGAACAGCGGTCACTGGGGTGAGTGTGTGTGGGGGGAGGTATTTGTGAATTTCCTGCATTGTGCAGGGGGTTGGACTAGATGACCCTGGAGGTCCCTTCCAACGCTATGATTGTATCATTCTATGTGAGCTGCCCAGGTCCTTTCCTCATTCCAGAGGTCAACCAGGGCATTGACAGAAGCACCAACCCTATCAACAGGAAAATCCCCTAGGAGATGGCTGGAACCGATTGACACAGCTATCCTTCTTTTTATTATTATTTTTTGTATAACATTTTTCAAATTATTTTAACATTATACATAACTGTCTTTCACATATATACATTTCCTTCATAAAAGAATCTTCCCGCAGACAAGCTTGTAAAACCAATTTAGGCCATTCAAATATTTTTTATCCACTTATACAGTTTTGACCAAGTATTCTCGAAACATTTTTCATCCTTCCCTTTTAAAAATAACGTTAGTTTGTTCATCTCAACCACATTTAGTAGTTTATATATCATTTCTTCACAGGTATCCTTCTAGGAGAGGCATTCCTTACGGCCTCCACCACACCACTGTTATATGGGGGAAATGTGACACTCGCCCTCGTCAACAGTCACAAAAACCAGGAGGCGAACGTCCGTGTCCCTGGGCCATTGGCTTCTGTGTATGGAGGAGGACTGTTTCCCCCAGGCCCTGGTTTCCAGCTGGCTGGCCTCTGCCGAAGACAGGATGCTGGACTGGAAGGACTCTGGTCTGCCTGGCCAAGGCAGGTGCAGCCACAGCAGTATCAAAAATGGCTGCTCGAGTGACATGCAGAACAACCCTACACACGTTTTCCCTAAGGAGCCTACTTATCGTGGAGTTCAGTGGGACTGATTCTTTCACCTCTGGCACTCCCAGGTGGTTGCCCGAGACAGAATTAGTGAACACGCATGCTAAGGAAGTGCCTCTGGTCCCCAGGAAGGGAGAGAAGCCGGTTGTCAGAGCACGCCCCCCCCACCCCCACCCCACGGCCACGCGCTCCCAGCCCTCACCTTGAGATCGTATTTCCGATGCACGGTCAGCCGGTGGCTAAACACGTTCCTGGTAACTACCATGTAGGTTTCCACGCCATCCACAGTGAGCCTGTACATGCCGAGGAACTGAGGGAGAAGCGTGTTTCCGTGACATTCCACAATGAACTGGGAAGGGGCGGGCACACAGAGAGAAGGATGACAAACAGTCAGTGTGAGGCTGCACCCAAAAGTGAAACGAAGGTTACAGGGCCTCCCCAATTTTGCAGGAAGGTTGCAGATTTCTTCTTTTTTAAAAAATGTGAACATTTCAAAACAGTATTTGGAAACCAGGCTCATTTCTGAAAAGGACAAGCCAATGGGAAGCAACCTCTCCAGGTGGAGATGGGTGTTAGGCTGCCAGATGTGCACACCTGATCACAATGGCTTTGCGCGAGACCTCCCAAAGAGAGAGCGGGGCCTGGAGCAGTGAACAGAGGGGGCCTCCGTCCATTTGCCCCACTGCAGAGGGCTGAAGGCCAAACCAGAGACAGCTAGGAGATCTGTGCTCTGATTCCCCCCCCCCGCCTCGATCACGAACTTTATTTAAAGGGGAGGCCAAGTATTCTGGGGTCAACTGCAGT
>NW_015173794.1:26909-27386 GCF_001447785.1 Gekko japonicus
CCCCCCCCGACATTTCCCCAAGAGTTTACCAAAGCCCCAATTAGCATCACAAGTGGGGAAAGACAGTTATGATAAAGGGCTTCCCCCCCTTTGCAGGTCCAATAGCAGCGATGGGGCAGGCAGTGTGACTTAGATACCCAGAAGAGCACAATTGGAAGGGGTTAAGCAGACCACCATCCATCCACCCTCCCTCCCTCCCTCTTTGGGAAGCCCTGCTGCTGCTACTGCTTTTAAATAACATCAAAGATGTCAGGAAATCCAATCACAGATCAGATTATGGGAAGAAAGATACTGGCTGGAAATTTGGGAATTTTGTTTGACAGTAAGGGTAGTTCAGGAGCTGCGGTGGCTCAAGTGGTTTAGACGCTGAACTGCAGGCTGTGGGAGGTCGGTAGTTCAGCAGTTCAAGACCCGAGTGTGCCGCATGACAGAGTGAGCTCCCGTCTCTAGTTCCAGCTCCTGCCAACCGAGCAGTTC
>NW_015173794.1:27639-34267 GCF_001447785.1 Gekko japonicus
TCCCCCTCCCTGGCAGTCTTGAAGCAGCAGCTGGACAAACACTTGCCAGGGATGCTCTCTAGGCTGAACCTGCACTGAGCGTGGGGGGTGTGTGTGGACATGATTGCCCTTTCCAACTCTAGGACTCCCATGTTCTGTCTAGGCTGGCCTTCAGTCCTCCAGATGCATCTGGTGTTATCTGACTGGCCCTCGTGTGCTGGTTCTAGAAAACAATTCTCGGGGGCAGCTACCTCCAGCCTGCCAGTGTTGGGAAGGTGCCTACAGTGTCGTCTTCCAGGGAACTTGCAGGCTGTGCTGTCATCCGTCGAGAACAAAGAAGAAGAAAGGAACGGGGCACCCCACCAGGGTAGCACCATCCGTCTGCTTTGGGGACAGCTACTGCAACAGTAAATCACCGTGTACAATTAAACAATATTTGTTGGTTTTTATATGCAGTATTGAGAATTCAATTATTACCAATAATACTATAATATGTTTTTTTTGTAGGCTACAACAGGTGTTATGTTTTAAGATGGCATGTTCTATCTTACACGCATGTTATATAACTTAGTTTGGAAGTGTTTGAAATGTGATGCTGTAGTTTGAAAGTGTTTACAATACACTAGAGTTGATGTTGTGCATAAAAAGCAAATATATTTAGCTATAAGTACATCTGAATATTGTGCTTATTATTTCAACACGGTGTTTTCTGTGTTTATCTAGTGTTGGGAAGGTGCCTACAGTGTCGTCTTCCAGGGAACTTGCAGGCTGCGATGTCATCCGGCGAGAACAAAGAACAAGAAAGGAACGGGGCACCCCACCAGGCTAGCACCATCCGTCTGCTTTGAGGACAGCTATGGCAAAGGCCGCAACTGGAGGTCGGGAATGGCAAAAGGGGGCTGCATGCCCAGAAGCCAGCAGATTAGACTGGCAACACGGTGCGAATGGCTGGCTTGCGACTGAAAACCACCACGGGCAGCAGCACTCTCTCTCTACCATTTGTCTGGAGACCAAAACAGAGCAGAAATCAGCAGCCAGTGTGGTGTGGCGGTTAGACCACTGGACTCGTCCCTGGGAGTCACGGGTCCAAATCTTCTCTCTACCACGGAAGCTGGCTTGGTGACCTGGGGCTCGTCACAGATTCTCAACCCACCCTCCCTCACAGGATTGTTATGAGGACCAAACAGAGGAAAGGAGATCGGTGTAAGCCAATCTGGGTCCCCGCTGGGGAGACAAGCGGAGTGTCAATGCAGTCAGTCAGTCGGTCAGTCCGGCAGTGGCAACCAATCCCGTTCAGAGTGCTGACAATGATCACTCATGTATGCCCCACACCCTCTCCCCCCACAGGGGACTCAGGGCGGCTTACAGCACTTAAAAATACAATCAATACAAACACAATGCAAATATAAATGCAACAAGGTAAAGGTAAAGGTTCCCTTGCTCAAAAGCCAATCGAATCCGACTCTAGGGTTGCGGTGCTCATCTCCGTTTCAAAGCCGAAGAGCCAGCGCTGTCCGAAGACATTTCCATGGTCATGTGGCCGGCATGACTAGACACCAAGGCGCACCGAACGCTGTTCCCTTCCCACCAAAGTGGTACCTATTTATCTACCTGCAATGTCTTGCTTTCGAACTGCTAGGTTGGCAGGAGCTGGAACTAGAGACGGGAGCTCACTCCGTCATGCGGCACACTCGGGTCTTGAACTGCTGAACTACCGACCTTCCACAGCCTGCAGTTCAGCGTCTTAACCCCTTGAGCCACCGCAGCTCCAAACAAATGCAACAAGCAAAACAATAAAACCAATTAAAAATCAACCTCGCAGCAATTTTTTGGGAGAAACAAAAGAAGTGGCCAGCTCCCCATTTTGTAATGTTAACCAAAGGCCACGTGAAACAGCAGCCTGACGTGGACGGAACGCTGGGAGATCCTGCAGGGCACAGACTTCCCCAGAGGGCTGATTCCGGGGTTGGCAGGCCAGGCACCTGCTGAAGGCCCTGCAGTGGACGCAAGGCAATCAGACTGCAGTGTGTGGGGGTCTACCTCATTTATGGCACGGAAGGCCCACCCACTCACATTCTGGAAGCCCAACATTGGCTGCACAAGGAATCTGCCCTCTTACCCCATGCTGCGGTGGTTACCGCTATGTGCCAGAACACTGTAACCCCAAATGGGCAGGACATAAAGGAAAGCCCCAAATAGGAGCATGCCCTGGAGCAGGCCTATCAGGGACACGGGGATGCCCCTTTACCCTACCTGGTGGTACTTCTTTAATATGTTGTGCATCTCGGCAACATCCTCACTCGATACAGCCTTGATGACAAAACGCCGGTCGTAGGTGGTGAGAAAATGGACCCCGCACCGGCCGTGGCTGTCAGTGTACACTGGGGCACTCCGCGTCACAGAATTCTACAAAGAGACAGCAGAAGAGGAAAAGGGAGGGGATGCACCAGCCACACCTTCCAGAACAGATAACCTGGTCCACGTCCAGTTGATGTGCTCAGTATCACACTGTGAGGCAGCAAAGTCTGCCCCTGAGCTGTGTGTTCCCCCTGCAGACAAAGGCACGCCTCCCTCCTTCTTCATAACCAGAGAGGGGCTGCCGCCTCGTTCCTTACCTGATAATCCTGATCGTCGATCCCAAACCGTTCCCGAAGATTTCGGAACACCAGGGGACAGTACTCCTTAAATTTGAAGCGACTGGGCAGATTTTCCCTGGAAGCAAGTGCAGAGATTACAATTTTAAGACGCTTCAAACACGTTCCAGATAGAGGGCCACCCTGCGCATTACAATGCCCTGAACACACTTGATTTTTTGGGGGGGAAGGAGTGCACACCTAAAAGATGTACAGCATGAAGGTAACACACAGCTGCTCACCAGACATACACATAGTTTATCTTGATTTCAGTAAGGCTTTTGATAATGTTCCACATGATGATCTTGTTGAAAAATTGGTAACATGTGGTTTGGATCCTATTACTGCTACTGATGGATCTATAACTTCTTGACAGATCATCATACCCAAAGAGTGCTTGTGAATAGTTCTTCATCGTCTTGGAGAGGAGTGACAAGTGGAGTGCCTCAAGGATCTGTCCTGGGACCTGTTTTGTTCAATATCTTTATCAATGATTTGGATAAAGGAATAAAGGGAATGCTTATTAAATTTGCTGATGAGGAGGGGTAGCTTATTACATTTGCAGATTGGGAGGGGTAGCACATACAGTAGAAGACAGAGTAGGGATACAGGATGATCTTGACAGGCAGCAAAACTGGGCTAAAACAAATAGAATGAATTTCAATGGGAATAAATGTAAAGTTCTGCATTTAGGTAGGAAAAATCAAATGCATAATTATAGGATGGGGGAGACATGTCTTGGCATTAGTATGTGCAAAAAGGATTTAGAGGTCTTAATAGACCATACACTGAACATGAGTCAGCAGTGTGATGTGGTAGCTAAAAAGGCAAATGCCCATTTTGGGCTATACCAATTAAAGTATGGTGTCCAGATCATGCAAAGTGATGGTATCGCTTTACTCTGCTCTGGTTAGACCTCACCTAGATTACTGTGTTCCATTTTGGGCACCACAATATAAGAAGGATATAGACAAGGTGGAACATGTCCGGAGGAGGGCAATGAAGATGGTGAAGGGTCTGGAGACCAAGTCCTATGAGGAAAGGTTGAAGGAGCTGGGCATGTTTAGCCTGGACAGGAGATATGATAACCATCTTCACGTACTGGAACGGCTGTCATATAAAGGATGGTGCGGAGTTGTTTTTTGTTTGCCCCCGAAGGCCAGACCAAAACCAAGGGGTTGAAATTATATCAAAGGAGTTTTCAGCTAAACATTAGGAAGAACTTCCTAAACATGAGGAAGAACTTCCTGACCGAGCAGTTCCTCAGTGGAACAGGCTTCCGCGGGAGGTGGTGGGCTCTCCTTCTTTGGAGGTTTTCAAACAGAGGCTGGATGGCCATCTGACAGCAGTGCGGATTCTGTGAATTTAGGCAGATCACGAGAGGGAGGGCAGGAAGGGTTGCCTCAGTGCTTAGTTCTTGCGACCCTTTCTTACATGTCCAGGGAAATGCCGATCGCCACTTTGGGGTCAGGAAGCAATTTTTCTTCAGGCCAGGCTGGCCGTGGATCGTGGAGTTTTTTTTTGTCATCTTCTGGGCATGGAACAGCAGCCACTGGGGGTGTGGAAGGGGAGGGATTTGAGAATTTCCTGCATTGTGCAGGGGGTTGGACTAGATGACCCTGGAGGTCCCTTCCGACTCTACGATTCTATGATTCTAAGGCTGGTACTGGCTGCAGCTACCTCCACAGCACACCCTTGGGGCCAAGCCTACTTCACTGCTGGGCTCTGCACGGGGCAATCCAGGCCAGAGATTCCAGGGAGGCAGACAGCAACAGGGGGAGGGAGGAGATGGGAGAGCGAGGCCTGGCAGGGAAGAGGGAGAAGCAAGGAGGGGCAGAGCTTGGCACCTGCTCTCCAACAGCCAACTTCTCTTGCTCCTGCTTCTGGGTTCAGCCTTAGGCACCTTCCCCAGGGGGAATAACTCAGGGCAGGGAGGGCAGGGATGGATGAATGAGTAGCAGGGATGGAGTTTGATCAGGTGCAAGATGAGGGTGACTCTGGAAAGCTCCGAGGAGGAGAGAGAGAAGCTGGATTAAAAGACAGGAATGGGGGGATTCGCCCAGGCACAGCGAGTGGCAGGGCAGACAGGTGTGGGAGCAGGAGCGGAATGGGGAGGGGATAAGGAAGAGGAGAGGAGGGCACACAGGAAACCAGACCTGTAAAAGAGAGGAAGTAGCAAAATAAGCACTAGAGAAGCAGGAGAAGCAAGGAGGGGCAGAGCTTGGCTCCTGCTTCTGGGTTCAGCCTTAGGCACCTTCCCCAGGGGGAATAACTAAGGGCAGGGAGGGCAAGGATGGATGGATGAGTAGCAGGGATGGAGTTTGATCAGGATACGCTGGAGGTGCAAGGTGAGGGTGACTCTGGAAGGAGGAGAGAGAGAAGCTGGATTAAAAGACGGGAATGGGGGGGGGGATTCGCCCAGGCACAGCGAGTGGCAGGGCAGACAGGTGTGGGAGCAGGAGCGGAATGGGGAGGGGATAAGGAAGAGGAGAGGAGGGCACACAGGAAACCAGACCTGTAAAAGGGAGGAAGTAGCAAAATAAGCACTAGAGAAGCACTCTGGCTCCTTCGCTTGCCCACTTCCTGGTTAGACAGAATGTTTCATGGCAGCAAGCAAAGACTCCTCTCAGTTTCAGACAAACCCAGGCAGACTGCTCATGTGGACTGGGGCACTTTCTTCACATAGCTATGGGCTTGCCTTCAGATGTGTTTGCCGTCTCTGTTCTGGCTGATGAAGAGCTCTACTGTAGTTCAAACACGCTATCCTTCAAAAGATGTCCAATAGAAAGAAGCCCACTTCTCTTCCCCTGTTTTGTACCCCTGCACACGCAACTGGTTTGCCTGAATCCCCTGTAATACAGGCATACACAGATTCTCCCTGACTCCCAGCCCCTGCACTTCTCCATCGGTTCCAATAAATAATTTAAATACAACCACTCAACCAGGTTTTTTTTTTAAAAATCAATACTGCTCAAGCTACGGATGGGGCACAAGTCTCAGAATGGCTCTCCAGGGGCAGAGAAGGGAAGTTTGCGACATCATTAGCTTGGAAACCAACACATAAACAGGTCATTCTGCGTGCTGTTTAAGAAGCTGCTGGATACTAAAACTTTCTCTCCGTTAAGTAAGGCACACCTAAGTTATAGACGTACTCTCAGATTTGACAAACCAAACACAACAGGCCCGTATGCTGCCGCTGTGAGCTAGAGCTCCTGGCTGAGGAGGGAAACTCGCCTGTCCTCTCTGTTTCGGCTGAACAGGAGACAGAACGGGACCCACTTGGGTATCCAGGCCTCCATTCGCATTTAGCCCCACAATGCTGAACTTAAGAACATAAGAGACGCCAATGTTGGATCAGGCCAAAGGCCCATCCAGTCCAACACTCTGTCACACAGTGGCCAGAAATACCAGGTGCCATCAGGAGGTCCACCAGTGGGGCCAGAACACTAGAAGCCCTCCGACTGTTGACCCCCCCCAAGCACCAAGAAGACAGAGCATCACTTGCCCCAGAGTCCCTATCTATACCTTGTGGCTAATAGCCACTGATGGACCTCTGCTCCATAGAAGAACATAAGAGACGCCAATGTTGGATCAGGCCAAAGGCCCATCCAGTCCAACACTCTGTGTCACACAGTGGCCAGAAATACCAGGGGCCATCGGGAGGTCCACCAGTGGGGCCAGGACATTAGAAGCCCTCCCACTGTTGACCCCCCCCCCAGGCACCAAGAAGACAGAGCATCCCTTGCCCCAGAGCCCCTATCTATACCTTGTGGCTAAGAGCCACGGATGGACCTCTGCTCCATATGCCTATCTATAAGAATAGATTATAGGGCGGCCCTTGACTGCTGATCTCCTTCTGCATTTCTCCTGATCGAAGCCAGGAGGCTTGCTTGTGCATTTCCACCAGAGAGATCGCGCCCTGACAAGTCGGCCTGCCTGACCTGGCTGAGGAGAGGTGGTCCTGCTCCCTGGAAATTGACCAAAACCTGCAAGACGAATGCAAAAGCCGCCTTCCT
>NW_015173794.1:34501-35212 GCF_001447785.1 Gekko japonicus
GTGGGTGCGACTGAGAGAGCTCTGACACAAACTGCTCTTTTCCAAGGACAGCTGTGCCAGAGCTTGTGACTGACCCAAGGTCACACCAGCAGGTGCAAGTGGAGGAGTGGGAAATCAAACCCGGCTCTCCCAGATTAGCGTCCGCAGACTTAACCACGACACCAAACTGGCTCTCCATGATGCTGGCAAAAGAGGATAGGCTCAGCCACAAACTCCTGGGAAACCGGGGCGAGGCAGAGAGCATCATGAAGCCTCAAGGCCCTGCTCAACCGGACCCAGGCCGGGTGGCCAGAGCATTCCTCTGCCTAACACTGCGGAACGGGTGCCTTGGCTGCCTGGGGAAGCTCCCGGCCGGAGCACGGAGGCTCGGCAGCATTCCTCCCCTTCCAGGGAGAGAACCTTGGAATGAAAGGGGAGGTAGGCCAGAAAGGCGCCTCCAGCCCTGCTCTTCCTGCGGCGAGAGATGGCAAAGCCCCTCGAGAGAGAGGCAGGGAGACAGGCCCTGACCTGGACAGCCCAGGCAAGCCCGATGTCAGCAGGGCCGGCCCTGGCAAGTACTTGGACGGGAGACATGGAGGGCCCAGACACAGAGGCAGACAACAGCAAGCCACTTCTCTGAAACATCCAAGCCCCACGGGGGGGTCACCAGAAGTCAACCATGACTTCAGGTGCGCGCGCGCGCGCGCACACACGCACACAAGGCAGAGGGAA
>NW_015173794.1:35926-46458 GCF_001447785.1 Gekko japonicus
ACAAGCATCCCTGTCAAATTTTTTCATTTTGAAATCTTTAATTTTAGCCCCCAATCGTTTGATGGAGTTATCCATTTCAGCCATTTTAGACTCAAAATCCTTACTATTAGTTTCAGTTTTGAGCTTGTCCTCTAAGTTGTTAGTTTCCCCTTTAAGAGTATCAATTTCTTTATTAGATCTTTGTATAATCAAAAGCATTCTGTTTTGCTATCACAAGTCCTTTCAAACGAAGTTAGTTTTGTGCCTAATCATAGTATGACCAGTGTTCCCTCTAAGCTGAGTTAGTGTGAGCTAGCTCACAGTTTTTTAGCCTCCGGCTCACCCACTTTTGTCTTAGCTCAGGAAGGAGGGCTCCAGAGCAAACTAATTTATGCAGTAACCAAATTGGTCGCTCACAACTTTAATGCCAGTAGCTCACGGAGTAGAATTTTTGCTCAGAGGACTCCACAGCTTAGAGGGAACATTGGATATGACTCATTTCAAACTAGGATTGATATTTTCAAACTTGCAAGACAGACAGAGCAAAAACAGGGGAAGGTGGGAAAAGCCCCTCCTACTAGGGGGTCAGTAAAAGACTGACAGTCCCGCCTACCTCTAGCGGGAGCTTCCACCCATGAGTTAGAGTTCACCTCGACCACGGTGGGACTCGAACAGGTGCTCGAGTAGATGTTAATGCAGGCGTTATACTGCCTGCGCCACCGCTCCCTTTTACCACCTTCTCCCTCCTTGGCCCAGACCACCAACCTTCCCGGGTGGCTCCAGGGACTCTGGGAGTAATACTTCCGAGGGCTGGAGAGAACGGCAGCAATGGAGAAGAACATGTGGTAGGACACTATCCAACAAAATGCGATAAATCAGAAACTGGAGGTCGTGGGGAAAGAGCGGATCTCTGCAGCTGCTACAGCTACAAACGGAGAAATCACCATGTCCTGAGGTTCCAGGGTATCCCAGAACAGAAGGGAGAGAACTTAAAAGGGATTTTGAGCGAAGCACTGGCACCAGTGACAGACCTTAAAGCAGAATATATACAAAGCGACATGGACTTGGTTTATCGAAACCTATCCAGAATACAAGAAAAATAAACCGCCTGATGAGGTATTTGTTAAGTTCTCCAAGAGATCAACGAGAGATGTAATTCTGAAAGCGACGAATGGGATAACCCTGAAAATCAAAGGTGAAGAGGCGAGAATTCTAAAAGACATTCCATTTGAGATAAGAAAATGGAGGAAGCAGTATAAAAATCTAACTTCTTTTCTACAGCAACACTCTACACAATCCATTCCCTTCAGACGGACATTCCCAGAAGGGCTTACCTTCAACTACAAAGAGAAAAAAGAGAAGATTGATTCTGTCCAAAAAGCAAAGACATTTTTGGAGAAACATCAAACAGCAACAAAAGAAAATGGGAAAGTAGAAGATAGCAACCAAACGGATAAAAAGAGCGAACATGAGTTGGGAAGCAGTGGAAATAATACTGGCAGTCCCTTGGAAGACTCTTGATTCTGAAAAAGGAGTAGCAGCTCCTAAAATCCTCAAAGTTATAAACACAAGAGATAAAGAACATGATGTTTAGCTTAAAGCTGAAAGTCTTTTAGATAATGGAACCAGGATGCGCCTAGTTTGGCTAATTGTGATTTAATTAGTTTATTTTTGAAATAACTATGTATAGTAACATTCTTTCCAAGTAGTGCCTTTAAAGGTGGGAAGACCTAAATGATACTTATATGTAACTTGATCCTTGCTTTAGCTTTATATTTTACGTATAGTTTAGTCTCCCATATTTCCCCACCCTTTGTAGTTTTGTAGTGAAAAGCAATAAAAAAAATTTTTTTAAAAAAATTCTCGAAACCTGGACAGCCAAATCCTAGTATTTAGGGAAGTTTAAGTTGCTCTTTGTATGCAAGGCCATAGCTAGTGTGGGGCCCACAGGTGGCACCCCTCCCGAACTCACAGTGCCCCCTGAATCTGGCTGAGGGAGAGGCAGAGGTGGTGGGCTGAGCAGGCGGCACTGGGGTGCGGACAAGGACTCTCCTCCCTGGGACGTGCATCCTGACCGGAGCCTCCTTCCCCCAGTCGCTGGCCTCGCCCTCGAAGATGCCTGCACGGGTCACACATCTGCAGTGCCTTTGGCAAGCAAGCCCGTCCCCTTGCCTGGCCTGCAGCGTCCCTCTGCCCGAGGCCAGCAGGCATTGTGGATTCGTACAGGGGCTGGCTGCGACTGGGCCGCCCCTCCCCTGGAGAGGTTGCTGGCCTGCCCCCTTTCTCCCTGTGCCATTGGCACCTCCCTCCACGAGCTCTAGCTCATCACCTTCACAGTGCTCATCCAGTACAGCTGCTCCAGCCAGCTGCAGGCGGGTGCCCCTCGGCCCTCCCTCGCCCTGCATTTATTTCATGGAAGACTCCTTACAAACTCATGGTGACCCCATGGCATTTTTTTTTAATGCTCCCCGTAGGGGATTTTTTAAATTGCATTTTCTATAAACTACAACGAAATTAGGAAGGGGATCTACAAACTATAGGAGAAAGTAAAGAAAACCCACTAAAAACCCAAGAGATGGTGGTCATACATAAAGGTAAAGGTAAAGGTTTCCCTTGCTCAAAAGCCAGTTGAATCCAACTCTAGGGTTGCGGTGCTCATCCCCGTTTCAAAGCCAAAGAGCCAGCGCTGTCCGAAGACGTTTCCGTGGTCATGTGGCCGGCATGACTAAACACCGAGGCGCACGGAACACTGTTACCTTCCCACTGAAGTGGTCCCTATTTATCTACTTGCAATTTCTTGCTTTCGAACTGCTAGGTTGGCAGGAGCTGGAACTAGAGACGGGAGCTCACTCCGTCATGCGGCACACTCGGGTCTCGAACGGCTGAACTACCAACCTTCCACAGCCTGCAGTTCAGCGCCTTAACTACTTGAGCCACTGTAGCTCCTTATATATGGTCATACATACTGCTTAACAAATTAGCTTTTAACTCCATATTCGATTCAAGTCCACTGAATGTGGTCATCTAGTAGTCAATTTAAACTAAAATGAAAATTTAAACACCAACGTTTCTGACTTCTTAAAAAGCAAATTAAGAAATAATTCTAACAATACATTGTAAGAGATTTCAGAGTGCAATAACATCTCATTTTTTATACTTTTTCTTTCTCAAGTGATAGCTTGTCTTCGGGGGGACCCCATGGCATTTTTAATTAGTTAATTTGATTAGCTGTCCTGCCCCCTCCCCCCCCCACACACGAAGAAAGGTCTAGCTCCGGGGCTGTTTGTATGTCTTGTGACCAGTACGGATGTACAGATATATGCATTCAATATGATGACTGGTGAACATCTGTTGAAGACCAAGCATGCTCTGAAACGTGCACCTGTGAGCAACACATTTTATCCCCCACAAAATTAAAAATTCTGAATTTTAGCATTTTACCACTTTGTGCCTATGAACAATAAATATACATATCTTCCTGAACTGCGGGAAATGAGATGCAAATTGGAAGTAGGGGCTTCAAATGGGCAGAAGGGCGGGAGAGGAAGGAGAAGGCGGGAAGGAGGTCTCCCTGGGAGGCTGCTTGCACGCATGCCCACAGGCAGTGTTCCCTCTAAGCTGAGTCAGTGTGAGCTAGCTCACTGTTTTTTATCCTCTGGCTCACACATTTTTGTCTTAGCTCAGGAGGGATGGCTCCAGAGCAGACTCATTTCTGCAGTAGTCAAATCGCTCGCTCACAACTTTAACGGCTGTAGCTTACAAAGCAGGATTTTTGCTCACAAGACTCCACAGCTTAGAGGGAACATTGCCCACAGGCACAACACACTACTAGCCTTCCTTGCCCACACATGGGTCTTTATGGCACACAAACGGCAGGAGAATAAAAAAGAACCAGCCTTCTCATTGGTAAAAACACTTCCTTGTGTGATTGCCTAGAAGGGATTCTGACTCACCACAGGTGACCAGGCAGCCCCCCATTTACAAGCCTGCTTAAAGAGGAGTGAAGGGGACGGATCTCTGGAGTCTGCCATTCTCCCCTTCTCCGGGGTTCAAGTCTGGCATGAAGGGTTCCCTTGAGCAGTGGGAGACGTACCCACCGGCGGCGGCAGAGCCTTACTATCCTTTCTCAGGACGACGCCAGCACAGCCCTTGCTGGCCCTGATGGGGTAAGGAGGAAGCTGTCCCGGGGGGGCTGGGATCCGTGCCACCCATGTGCCAGAAGGCAGACAATTACAGGGACATTAGATTTGTTGTTGGGGTGGCGAAACAACTCTTTCTCCAGTCTTGGGCTCAGGCAGATCCGGATGAATCTGCTGCCTTTATGGATTTTTTCCAGCCTTGATCTCCACAACTGACTGCACCAATGTTCCCTCTAAGCTGTGGAGTCTTGTGAGCAAAACTTATGGCCAGGGTCCAGCCTACCTGAGGGACCGCCCTTCCCCACATGTTCCCTACAGTCGGGGCCCCAAAATCTGTTGGTCATCCCGGGCCCCAAGGACACCAAACTAGCTGCGACCAGGGCCAGGGCTTTTTCGGTGGTGGCTCCTACCTGGTGGAATGAGCTCCCGGGGGAGATCCGGGCCCTGCAGGACCTTATTCAGTTCCGCAGGGCCTGCAAGACGGAGCTCTTCCGCCAGGCCTTTGAGTAGGAGCTGCCGCCCCTACTATACCATCACCATCACTGCACCTAAAGGACGTTTTGGCGAGGCCCTGAGGAAGAACTTGGGAATGTTTAGAAGATCCTGGAGAAGAACTGAGCTGAGTCATCTTGGACTTACGTTTAGTAATTGATTGAGCACCACTGTTTTAATATTGGAACCCTGCCCTTGTGAGCCGCTCTGAGCCCATTGGGGAGGGCGGGATATAAATATGAAAAATAAATAAATAAATAAATTCTACTTTGGGAGCTACTGACATTAAAGCTGTGAGCGAGTGAGTTGGTTGCTGCATAAATCAGTTTGCTCTGGAGCCATCCTTCCTGAGCTAAGACAGAAATGTGTGAGCCAGAGGCTAAAAAACTATGAGCTAGCTCACACTAACTCAGCTTAGAGGGAACACTGGCCTGCAAACCCCCCCCCACAGCTAGAATTCTCTCTCCCCTGCCCTTCTGCCAGCTTCAAGCCCTCGAGCTGCTGAGAGGTTTGTCTGTGACTTGGCATTTCTGTATATCCAAAGCAACACCCCTTGTGTAGAAGAAGAAGGAGAAGAAAGAGCAGCCACAGCAGATCAAAAAATTAAATACCGGGGAATATATTTTAAAAAACAAACAACTCCCCTTAAACGCATCTGGAAAACATCCACATGAAAACGACCCCCCCAAAACAAAACTCAAGCCCACACTGAAAACTTTTCTGAACAGCCACATTTTAACAAGCTAACAACGCCAAGTCTGCTTAAAGCTCATCTCTATAAAAGGTGGGATGTGAATCTCCCCTGTGGGTCTACGGGAGGAAAAGGTACAGGAGGAAAGCAGGAAGAGTCTTCAGGAGTGCTCTCCTCTGAGCTCAGAAACACAGAAGTGACCAGTGTTCCCTCTAAGCTGAGTTAGTGCGAGCTAGCTCACAGTTTTTTAGCCTCCGGCTCACACATTTCTGTCTTAGCTCAGGAAGGATGGGGCTCCAGGACAAACTAATTTATGCAGCAGCCAAGTCGCTCGCTCATAACTTTAATGCCAGTAGCTCACAAAGCGGAATTTTTGCTCACAAGACTCCACAGCTTAGAGGGAACATTGGAAGTGACCCAACCCCACTGGGCAGCGATGCTGTTTATCTCCAGGGGAGCCACAGCCTTCTGCATCCAGCGCCACGTTCAGACGCAGGCTAAAAATCCTCCAGTGGAAACACAGAATATTCCACGCTGCAGCTGTTGATTTACATTAGCCACGTTTCTCTAGTGCCACGTCTGTGCCACAATCCCAAGCAGAGACTTTCCAGTTTAGAGTAAATCAACAGCCACAAAAAGGAGCAACGCTGCACAGGACTCCATTGATCGGCTCCTGTGAAATAAAATGCTATTTAACCCTACATGGCCAGGGTCCGGCATACCTATGTCTTTCCCCATACAGGCCCCAAAGAGCACTTCGGTCGGGGTCACAACACCGCCTAGTGACCCCGGGCCCTAAGGAGGCCAAGCGTGTTGCCACAAGGGCCAGGTCCTTTTCGATGGCGGCTCCTATCTGGTGGAATGAGCTCCTGGAGGACATCAGGGCCCTGCGGGACCTGTTACAGTTCTGCAGGGCCTGTAAGACGGAGCTCTTCCGCCAGGCTTTCGAATAGGAGCCGCCGCCACCACCAACAGTCGATCGCAGAGCAGTACCGCCAGGTTGGGCTGATTGGCCACCTGGACATCGTGGCCCATGGCACCCCTCTCATTGACCCCAATGTGATGTACAATAGGGAGTGAGCATATTAGTCGCGATGGATCCTGGGAGTTGTCCACTGTGTTTAAACTGTTTTAATTGTATTTTATTGCACTGCGTGCCTTAATTGTTTTTAAATTGTGGTGTGTTTTGTAAGCCGCCCTGAGCCCGCGTACGGGTAGGGCGGGGTATAAATGAAATAAAATAAATAAATTAAATATAAATATAAATAAATAATTAACATGTTGCAAACAATTGCTTAGAAGTAAAAAGAAGCTCTTTATAGAATGGTGTTCAGGTGGGGGGTGGGGAGACACCCCCTTACATCGAAAGTTTCGTTTGTTACTCACTTGTTGAAAAGATGATTGTCCACCTTAATCTTACTGTAGGCTTTAAAGTCATCTGGCATTAGCATCACTGGAACTGGAACATTACTCAACTCATTAATCTGCAATAAGAAACACAAACTCTAAACAGGCTGCAGTACCTGCTGTGCTCGTGTCTGGAGGATTGCAGAGCCAACAACACCCTCCCCCCCCCCCGAAAGATGAATGGCAGCTGCATGACCCAGAACAATTCTACCCAATCACAGGCTCTGCAGAAGTACATGATGCACTTTTGGGGACAGAGGGGGAGAGGAAGTGCAGTCCAGAGGCTATCCCAGGCCCCACCTCCACAAAGATTTGGGTTTGCCCCCCCCTTCCGCCTCCCTCTGTATAATGGGAACAATCACAGTTATGCAAACCTCACGATACTACAAAAATTAAAACTGAGTCCAGGGAACCTGAGGAAGCAAATACAATCTCTTATTATGTTGGCACAATATATTCTGCAATGTTTGCTATTTAGTAAAATTTACTTTGGTTTCCAGAATCAAGAGGAGAAGATGTCCCTGTTTCCTACTAGAAATCTGATCAGGGCTACCCAACTGACTTCTTAGACTTCAACAAGCACTTTCAAGAATATCTTCACAGCCATTTGCTCTTATTCTTAAATGAAAGCTCGGAAAGCTCCAACCGTCCTTCTCGGCTTCTACGGTCTCCATCCCGAGAACCACCTGTCAGCTCACAGAAATGTTGTGAAGGCAGAGAACATCAGTTCACACTTCTTATGTGGTAGGAGCCTATACCAACCAGGGAAGGTCCAGGCACTGCCTGAATATTTACAACCTAGGAGCTTGTAAAAATCTTTGCAAAAAAAGACTACAAAATGAAACTGTTAGATACACAATAGACTGGGAAAGGAAAACTAAGAGCCCTCATATAGCCATAAACATCACTATAACAGTTTTTTACAACCGCCTATCCATCTAGATGCATTTCTGAAACTTTTAACACTGGGTTGGAGTACAGAGTCAAGGGAAAGGTTTTATCGGTGGCTCAAAATCAGAGGCAGTCCTCATGCATATCCATTCCAGAAGAAACAGTCAGCTCCCAGGACAATGAGCAAAGATCTCCCTTTCAGCGGGTCCTCTGACAGCCTCCCCCACCTCCTCTCCATTCATGGCTGTAATTAATTTGTAAAGCCATTTATACCATTCGCCCGGCCCGTCACAATCTTCTGGAGCAAGAAATCCCAGATGCCTTGGTCTTTTTGTCCAGCCTGGTCTACTACTCAAATCAACTTGGCTAGACTACACCAAGATATCTAATGGACTGTATTTCCCCCCCCAACACCTTTCGTAAAATGTTGAGGTAGCTTTCAAAAACTAGAAACCAATGTACAAAACTAGGCATCCTCACTAGCCCACAAAATCCAAACAAGCATTAGCTTTAAAGCTGGAGTTTCCATTTCCCTATTCAATCCACCGTACTATAAACCTCGACATGAGAAAGCCATCTTTTGCCTCAGCAAGGGAGAGAGGAAGGGGAGCAGCCTTCAGAGACAAATTTGACCTACTGACTGACCTCACACCTTAACTTTTGGCTTAGGAGACACCAAAAGAGAGGGCAGATTTTCTCATGAAGTCTGAAATGCTTCACAATACATACAGGACAACATTTGCACACCGATCCCAGAAAAAGTGACAGATTTGGTGGACATTTTCAAATAACTCCACTTGGGCTGCTGCAACTCATCCAACTAAGTGTGCCCTCCAAACGGCAAAGGTGGACCATGGATGCCTTTAGGAAACGGCATGTTTCCCCCAACTGTATTTCAACGTTAATCACAACTCTGGTCAGAGTGACACAAAAGAAGAACAATTGTGAATTACAATAATTAACAAACATAAACATGGCCTTTACATAGCGCAGCCTGCAGTTCAGCGTCTTAACCACTTGAGCCACCACAGCTCCTAACTTTTGGCTTAGGAGACACTAGAAGAGAGGGCAGATTCTCTCATGAAGTTTGAAACGCTTCACAATACATACAGGACAACATTTGCACACCGATCCCAGAAAAAGTGACAGAATTGGTGGACACTTTCAAATAACTCTCCCCCCTGCCTCCACTTGGGCTGCTGCAAATCATCCAACTAAGTGCGCCCTCCAAACTGCAAAGGTGGACCATGGATGCCTTTAGGAAACGGCATGTTTCCCCCAACTGTATTTCAACGTTAATCACAACTCTGGTCAGAGTGACACAAAAGAAGAACAATTGTGAATTACAATAATTAACAAACATAAACATGGCCTTTACATAGCACCTTGCTGCGTGTGATAAATTTATCTTCCCTTACTCCAGCAGCCCTGTGAGTTTGGTCCTTAATAGGCCAACAGCAGGTAACTGCGACTTGTGATGTGCACAGTGTCACGTGCAGGGTCTCTGAGTCTAGGGTCAAGGCTGCCACTCTACCAATAGTAGAGAAATCGTACTACCAGTAGCAGGCGGGGTTTGAATATGTCTAGCAAAATTTCAGGTGCCTGGCCTCTGCACCCACGGAGAATAAAAAATGGAAGTTTTCAATCTTGTTGAATGTCAACATCCATATTGTGGTGCTTTTTAAAAACTGTCTACTATGCACTCCAAATGTTCTTCAAACATTTGTAGGAACCGATTTGTCTGACTTAGTCCAGCTAACGTATGCCAATATAGAACTGCTGCTGATAAACATCTGACATAATCTAACCACAGAACAGAGTTTTGAGTCCAGGGGCACCTTCCAGACCAACAAAGTTTGATTCTGGGTATAAGGTTTTGTGTGCACGCACACAAAACCTTATACCCAGAATCAAACTTTGTTGGTCTGGAAGGTGCCCCTGGACTCAAAACTCTGTTCTGCTAATCTAACCATATAAGGGATCTGATACTTTTCACCCCTTCTCTAATGCTAGCAGGTAAGGATCGGCACAGAAAGCATTCTGCATTCCAGTGAACCAGGAAAGAAGAATCATCCTTGCCTGTTAAAATCTAGCCCCCATCACCGCGTATGAAGGCCTACACAAGAAAATACCGTGGCTGTTGATTTTTGCTATATTGAAAAGTATGCTATGTCAAATTCATTTATATTGTAAGCGGTTTGGTTTATTTTATACATGTACACACACACACACACACTTAAATGCAAGGCTACAGGTGCCCTCTAGGTGGGGGCGCCAACTGAACTGCGGTGTACCCAAGACACAAATTTCAGTCGCGCCCTATCCCACTATCCCGTGGTTCGTAATCTAATTGGGATGGTCGCAGGTGGCCAGCTGTGTGCAGGGGCGGATGAAGGCTCACGGGTGCCCTGAGCACGGACCCATCTTGGTGCCCCCCCCTCCTTTCCACACTGACCCCCACTCCATTTCAGTGGTTGACCTGTCTGACCAGATAGAAAATGCAGGTTGCAGCAATACAAACATTTATTCATGGGATTAACACCATAGACTGTGTACAAACGAAGCCTTTCCCCCTTTCCCCAACTTTGTGGGTGTCCCCTTTGGGCCTGGCGCCCTAAGCACCTGCTTCCTCTGCTCCGTGGTCAATCTGCCCCTGGCCGTGTGGGCCTGAAGCGGGAGGTCACACCCGGGAGTCCCCGCCAGCAATGTTCCCTCTAAGGCAGTGGTGGCGAACCTATGGCACGGGTGCCAGAGGTGGCACTCAGAGCCCTCTCTGTGGGCACGCGTGCCATCGCCCCAGCCAGGCCCAGACCATCATTAAAGTGTCGAATTCTCTGCCAAATAATTTTAAGTCAATGAAAGCATTTGGGATTGCTTTCCTTACTTTGTTTGGATCATCTTAAGTTAGTGTTCGTTGCATAGATAGATGTCAT
>NW_015173794.1:47274-47595 GCF_001447785.1 Gekko japonicus
TCGCAGTGTGCAGGGTGGGCCTCCGAGGGGGCCTGGCTGTGCGACCTGAGGAGGGGGTCCCCACCGGCAGGGTGTGTGTGTGTGTGTGTGTGGGCTCACCGTGTGGTTGGCGCCCCACATGAGGACGCTGAGGAGGGGCTCGGAGGCGCGGAAGAGCTTGACCTTCTGGCAGACGAAGTGCTTCTTCTTCGTCTTGGTCTTGGAGGCGCTGAGCGTCGGGCCCGGGGCAGGAGGGACGCTCCCCGCCGCGGGGGCTGTGGCGGTGGCGGCGCCCCCGGTGCAGTTGGAGGCCATGGCGGGAGAAGGGCGGGAGGTCGCCGG
>NW_015173794.1:48165-48895 GCF_001447785.1 Gekko japonicus
CAGCGAGCCCGAAGGCCGTGGCGATGACCGGCGGCGGCGGCAACGCGGGAAGGAAAGCTCAGCCCGGCCGGGAGGAAGAGGACGGGGCCGGCGGGGCGAGGGCGGAGGGGTTCTCTCCGCGCGCCTCGTCCCCCCTCAGGATGGTTCGCCCCGTACGAGGGAGTGACGTAGAGGCCGTGGCCACGCCCCTCCGTCCCACGGGCCCCCGGAGTTATGAATGGGGGATCGCCGGCGACGTCACGGGGCGTTCGTTCTCCTCCTGGCGGGGAGCGCCTGGGGCCCGGGCCGGGCTTGGAATGAGGAACTCGCCGCGTGCGGGAAGGCAGCGCTGCAAGCGGCGGGGAGGGGCTTGCTCCCTGACGGGCTAGCTTTCTGCCTGCAGGGCACGCAGGGGCGGAGGAAGGCCCACGGGGGCCCTCAGCACGGACCAGTGCCGGATTTACCCATAAGCTAAATAAGCTACAGCTTAGGGCCTCGCAATCTGCTGGAGCCTTATTTGTCATTTTAAAACCCTTTAATTGTGTAATTATTATTTTTAATAAAAATTAAAATACAATGTATTTTCAAATATTAAAAAGTCGTATCTATTTTAAATTTTTCTGAGACCAGCTGATGTAATTTAAAACAGTAGGGGGCCTCTGGGTTTTGTATAGCTTAGGGCCTCAGCAAGTCTAAATCCAGCCCTGGCACGGACCCATCTTGGTGCCCCCCCCTTCCTTTCCACACTGAC
>NW_015173794.1:49204-64383 GCF_001447785.1 Gekko japonicus
CCCCTGGTATTTCTGGCCACTGTGTGACACAGAGTGTTGGACTGGATGGGCCTTTGGCCTGATCCAACACTGGCGTCTCTTATGTTCTTATTAGAGGGAATTAGATAAGCATATGGAGCAGAGGTCCATCAGTGGCTATTAGCCACAAGGTATATATAGGGGCTCTGGGGCAAGGGACCTTCTTGGTGCTTGGGGGGGGGCAACAGTGGGAGGGCTTCTAATGTCCTGGCCCCACTGGTGGACCTCCTGATGGCACCTGGTGTTTCTGGCCACTGTGTGACCCAGAGTGTTGGACTGGATGGGCCTTTGGCCTGATCCAACATTGGCATCTCTTATGTTCTTATGTTAAAGCCGAAGAGCCAGCGCTGTCCGAAGACGTTTCCTTGGTCATGTGGCCGGCACGACTAAACACCAAGGCGCACGGAACGCTGTTCCCTTCCCACTGAAGTGGTACCTCTTTATCTACTTGCAATGTCTTGCTTTCGAACTGCTAGGTTGCAGCAATACAAAAATTTATTCATAGGATAACACAATACACTGTACAAACTAAGACAAGCTTGGGCTACATGAAGTTCTTTTCACCCTTTTCCCAACTTTGTGGTGCCCCCTTTGGCCCTGGTGCCCTAAACACTGCTCAATCTGCCCGACTGCACCTGTCCCTTTGAATGTGTGTGGGGGGGAGCTGCTGTAAGGCAGTGCAGTTCCTTCTCTGCCAGGGGCACAGCTGGACCCTGCAGCCTGGTTCTCTAGTCTATAGCTCGCCCGCCCTTCCTGCAAGCAGTTCAGGGGAGGGGTTCCTGGTGGGAGGGGTTCTGAGGAAGTGTGCCTGCGCAGGAAAGTTTATACCTTCAATAAAACTTTTGGTTGGTCTTAAAGGTGCCACTAGACTCAAACTTTGTTCTATGTTTACCATTTGTTTGGGTTCAATTGGGGGGGACGGGACAGTGAAGGAAATAAATATGTCAGACTTGGAGATTGATGGGCAGATGATCCTTAAGTGTGGAATGCCGGACCCTGCATTACACTCCATCCATCTCCTCTCAAGCATAGAGGCGATCTTACAGCCTTTTTTTCTTTGATTGTGGAATGCTGAGAGTAATTAATTGAGACCCTGCCATCTGGTCTCCTCTCAAGCATGGAGACAACTTTACAGCATCTTCTTTGAAGGGGGCAATTGGCTGTGCAGATTTATCTCTCCGGTCCCCAGAACAGAGAGGTAATTCCAGTTTCTACTGTTCATTACATTACATTACACTCTTCTATTATTCCAAATAAGAGATAAAATAAAATCCACTTCTAGGGGATTGGTGGGAATACAGATGTAAGGGCTGAATGTGGTTAGCTTATGTAGTGAGATAAGAAACCAATATCCCTGTTAAGTCCTGGGTAGTCCATTGTTCTGAGTGTTGTAATAACTTGCAGCTCAGCAATTTCCATTTCTAGTCTGTTTCTGAAGTTCCTTTGCAATAAAACAGCTACTCTGAGGTCACCCATTGGATGTCCCGGAAGGTTGAAGCGTTCTCCTACAGGTTTCTCAGTCTTGTGATTCTTGGCGTCAGATTTGTCTCCATTTCTCCTTTGGCATGTCCTGTTTGCCCTGTGTAGAGAACCAGAGGGCACTGTTGGCCTTTAATGGCCTATACAATGTTAAAAGATGAACGGAAGTTGATCACAATCTGAAACTTTATATGGCGCCATTATACATATGGATTAGAAGGCTTCAAGATCTGTGATCTTCAGCCTTCCCAGGCGAGTGATGCACTGAGCCGCAAGCACACATGACATGTTACCTCTGAGTCACATGACAGGAAGAGCTGGAAGTTTGCCAGGGCTGCAAGCAGCACTGTGGGCGCTTTCACACCCACTAAATAACATCCTTTCAATCCACTTTCAGTACACTTTGCAACCAATGTTCCCTCTAAGCTGTGGAGTCCTGTGAGCCAAAATTCTACTTGGTGAGCTGCAGGCATTAAAGTTGTGAGCAAGCAATTAGGCTACTGCATAAATCAGTTTGCTCTGGAGCCACATCCTTCCTGAGCAAACACAAAAATGTGTGAGCTGGAGGCTAAAAAGCTGTGAGCTAACTCACACTAACTCACCTTAGAGGGAACACTGTTTGCAACTGGAGTCTGCTGTGTGAAATGGCAAAATCCACTTGCCTGGTCCTTCCCTTGTGTGTGTGGGGGGGAGGGAGCTTTCCGGGAGTGGGGGTGGGGACGTCACGTGGCAACGCTGTTCTTTGGGCAAACTCTATGGTAAGATTGGGCTCAAACCATAGAGTTTTGCTCAAAAACCAGAGTGTTGCTGTGTGACGTCCCCGGCGCAATGACGTCACTTCTGTCATGCAGGGTCATGGCTGTTGGGGGTGGGCATTCCCCCGCTGGCCAGCTGCTCCCACCAGGGGGACTGGCAGCCCTAAAATTTGAAACTCCTTCATGTAGCATGTGTGAAAAGGTAAGACAGCCAAGGGCAGAAGACTAGCTGAGCACCAGAAGGTGAACTTTTTAAAAAAAAAATTATATTTAGAGCTTGCCTTCCTCTCTGAGTCTCCAGGTGGACTATGACGCAATCAAATGGCACGAGTCACCCAATAAACAATGCAAGAGGATTAGCATTATGAAAATTAGAAACCGTGCAAAGAGATCACTAATAATCCCAAAACAGAATTAAAGGTAGAAAACAGTGTAGTAAGAGCAAGAAATTGCAAGTAGGTAAATAGGTACCACTTCGGTGGGAAGGTGACTGCGTTCCATGTGTTTCGGCGTCTAGTCATGCCGGCCACATAATGACCACGGAGAAGTCTTCGGAAAGGGCTGGCTCTTCGGTTTGGAAACTGAGATGAGCACCGCCCCCTAGAGTTGGCTTCGACTGGCTTTTGAGCAAGGGAGACTTTTACCTTTTACTGAACCATCCCATTATACAAAGTTTGCGTCCAGCTGCACCTTTAAGACCAACAAAGTTTTATCCTGGGGCATAAGCTTTAGCGTGCACTGCTCTCTGGCCAAGCAGGGGGACTCCACAGTCCTCCTGAGGGTCCTCACCCGAGGCAGATAGACCACTGAGCGTGATGAATCTGTTTATGTATATAATGAGGGGGAGACAGCAGCATCCCCTGCCTTTCACAGATCTGGTGTGAGGGAAGAAATGCTACAGCTGAAAAAAGGACTCTTGGCAGGAGAGCAAATCCCGGACCTGTTTGAACACCGACACCAATTACAATTAGGATAATTACAGAATTGAATAGTAAGATTGAGTTTCTAGACACTCTAAATGACTGTGCTATGGAGCAGATGGTCACGGAACCTACCAGGGGAGAGGCGAACCTTGATTTGGTCCTAAGTAACACTCAAGACCTGGTGAGAGATGTAAAAGTGATTGCTCCGCTTGGGAACAGTGATCATAATGTTGTTGAGTTCAACATTTGTATAAATAGGGAATTGGCCAAAAAGACTCACACAACCACTTTTAACTTTAAAAGGGGTAACTTCTCTGATATGAGGGGACATGTGGGGAGGAAACTGAAAGGAAAAGTGGGAAGATCTTGTCTCACTAACCTGTTAGTGTTCTTTGAGGGGGTGAACAAACATGTGGACAAGGGGGATCCAATAGATATTGTTTACCTTGACTTCCAGAAAGCTTTTGATAAAGTTCCTCATCAAAGGCTCCTAAGTAAGCTCAAAAATCATGGGATAAAAGGACAAGTCCTTTTATGGATCAAAAACTGGCTAATTAATAGAAAACAGAGAGTGAGTATAAATGGGCAATTTTCTCAGTGGAGGGTGGTAAGCAGTGGGGTACCGCAGGGATCAGTACTTGGTCCACTGCTTTTTAACTTGTTCATTAATGATTTGGAGTTGGGAGTAAGCAGTGAAGTGGCTAAATTTGCGGATGATACAAAGTTGTTCAGGGTGGTGAAAACCAGTGAGGATTGTGAGGCACTCCAAGGGGATCTGTCAAGGATGGGCGAGTGGGCGTCAACATGGCAAATGGGGTTCAATGTGGCCAAGTGCAAGGTGATGCACATTGGAGCCAAAAATCCTAAATATAAATACACATTGATGGGGTCTGAACTGGCAGAGACTGATCAAGAGAGAGATCTTGGAGTTGTAGTAGATAACTCACTGAAAATGTCGAGACAGTGTGTGACTGCAATAAAAAAGGCCAATGCTATGCTGGGGATTATTAGGAAGGGTATTGAAAACAGATCAGCCAATATCATAACGCCCCTGTATAAATCAATGGTGCGACCTCATTTGGAATACTGTGTGCAGTTCTGGTCACCACACCTCAAAAAGGATATTATAGCATTGGAGAAAGTGCAACTCGAATGATAAAAGGGTTGGAACACTTTCCCTATGAGGAAAGGTTAAAGCGCTTGGGGCTCTTTAGCTTGGAGAAACGACGACTGAGGGGTGACATGATCGAGGTTTATAAGATTATGCAAGGGATAGAGCAGGTAGAGAAAGAGGTACTTTTCTCCCTTTCTCACAATACAAGAATTCGTGGGCACTCCATGAAATTGCTTAGCGGTCGGGTTAGAACGGATAAAAGGAAGTACCTCTTCACCCAAAGAGTGATGAACACATGAAACTCACTGCCACAGGAAGTGGCGGCGGCTACAAGCATGGACGGCTTCAAAAGGGAATTAGATAAGCATATGGAGCAGCGGTCCATCAGTGGCTATTAGCCACAAGGTATACAGGCTTCCTGGGCTGGCTAGGCCGTGCTGGCACAGCCCAGATCGTGACAAAGATACAACCAGGTTATATTTAACTGGGATGTACCATACATAAGGCAGAATAAAGTTTGAGTCTAGTGGCACCTTTAAGACCAACAACGTTTTATTCAGGGTATGAGCTTTCGGGTGCAAGCACGCCTCTACAGATGCAGACTGAAACAGAATTTCATCAAGCCCTACGTACAGAAAGATGGGGGGGGGGAGATACACAGTTTAAAAGTGTTTATATGGAACACTAAGGGGGCTCAAGTGGTTAAGACACTGAACTGCAGGCTGTGGAAGGTTGATAGTTCAGCAGTTCGAGACCTGTGCGCGCTGCATGGCGCAGTGAGCTCCCATCTCTCATTCCAGCTCCTGCCAACCTAGCAGTTCGAAAGCAAGACATTGCAAGTAGATAAATAGGTACCACTTCAGTGGGAAGGTAACAGCGTTCCGTGCGCCCTGGTGTTTAGTCATGCCGGCCACATGACCATGGAAATGTCTTCGGACAGCGCTGGCTCTTCGGCTTGGAAATGGAGATGAGCACCGCAACCCTAGAGTCAGATTCGACTGGCTTTCGAGCAAGGGAAACCTTTAGCTTTACCCTGATGGATGTTGGGAGGAACTGGGGATCTGCAAAGGCTCTGGGTCCTCATCCATCCTGTTGCTGAAATCACTTCAGGTTTGTATGAATGAGCCCCATAAATCAGTCAGCGACTCAGTGCCCATTTCCCCTGACACTCAGGCCCAAACCAGACATGACAGGTATCACCACGGGGACTTGCAGGAATAGTTGCACATCCAGACCCCCAGGGCTGTTTTGGGTCAAAACCCCTCCCCCCCATGCCATAATAAAATGGAATTGTCCAAGAGGATGTTTTTATAAAGGGACAAGAGCTGTCGTTTATTAGAGTTTATTGTCTGCACTATCTTGTTCTTTCCACATTGTTGTGGAAGTTCTGCCATCGGGTCCTTGCATTTATGCGTTATAGTACTGTTCTTACTGCATTGTTTTCTAACTATTAATCCAACGTTATTACACGGTTTATTGTATGTCTTATACTGCTCCTGTTGCATTGCTTCTAAACCTTGTAATCTGCCTCAACTGTCAGTCAGCGAGGCAGACCAGGAAAGGAAAAAAACACAAAGGAATATTGCCACTGAACTGGAAGAGCCCATAAGAACATAAGAACATAAGAGACGCCAATGTTGGATCAGGCCAAAGGCCCATCCAGTCCAACACTCTGTGTCACACAGTGGCCAGAAATACCAGTGCCATCAGGAGGTCCAGCAGTGGGGCCAGGACATTAGAAGCCCTCCCACTGTTGACCCCCCCCAAGCACCAAGAAGACAGAGCATCACTTGCCCCAGAGCCCCTAGCTATACCTTGTGGCTAATAGCCACTGATGGACCTCTGCTCCATATGCTTATCTAATTCCCTTTTGAAGCCGTCCATGCTTGTAGCACCCACCACTTCCTGTGGCAGTGAATTCCATGTGTTAATCACTCTTTGGGTGAAGAAGTACTTCCTTTTATCCGTTCTAACCCGACCGCTCTGCAGTTTCATGGAGTGCCCACGAGTTCTTGTATTGTGAGAAAGGGAGAAAAGTACCTCTTTCTTTACCTGCTCTTTCCCATGCATAATCTTATAAACCTCGATCATGTCACCCCTCAGTCGTCTTTTCTCCAAGCTAAAGAGCCCTAAGCGCTTTAACCTTTCCTCATAGGGAAAGTGTTCCAACCCTTTTATCATTCGAGTTGCCCTTTTCTGCACTTTTTCCAAAGCTATAATATCCTTTTTAAGGTGTGGTGCCCAGAACTGCACACAGTATTCCAAATGAGGTCTCACCATTGATTTATATAGGGGCATTATTATATTGGCTGATCTGTTTTCAATACCCTTCCTAATAATCCCCAGCATAGCATTGGCCTTCTTTATTGCAGTCACACACTGTCTCGACATTTTCAGTGAGTTATCCACTACAACTCCAAGATCTCTCTCTTGCTCAGTCTCTGCCAGTTCAGACCCCATCAATGTGTATTTATATTTAGGATTTTTGGCTCCAATGTGCATCACCTTGCACTTGGCCACATTGAACCCCATTTGCCATGTTGACGCCCACTCGCCCATCCTTGACAGATCCCCTTGGAGTGCCTCACAATCCTCACTGGTTTTCACCACCCTGAACAACTTTGTATCATCCGCAAATTTAGCCACTTCACTGCTTACTCCCATCTCCAAATCATTAATGAACAAGTTAAAAAGCAGTGGACCAAGTACTGATCCCTGCGGTACCCCACTGCTTACCACCCTCCACTGAGAAAATTGCCCACCTACACTCACTCTCTGTTTTCTATGAACTAGCCAGTTTTTGATCCATAAAAGGACTTGTCCTTCTATCCCATGATTTTTGAGCTTACTTAGGAGCCTTTGATGAGGAACTTTATCAAAAGCTTTCTGGAAGTCAAGGTAAATAATATCTATTGGATCCCCCTTGTCCACATGTTTGTTCACCCCCTCAAAGAACACTAACAGGTTAGTGAGACAAGATCTTCCCTTACAGAAACCGTGCTGAGTCTGCCTCAATAGGTTTTGTTCATCTATGTGCCTACTAATTCTTTCCTTAATAATGGTTTCCACCAATTTACCCGGTATCGACGTCAGACTGACTGGCCTGTAATTTCCCGGATCTCCTCTGGAACCCTTTTTAAAGATGGGAGTGACATTAGCTACCTTCCAATCCTCAGGAATGGAGGCAGATTTTAAGGAAAGATTACATATCTTTGTCAGGAGATCTACAAGTTCACATTTGAGTTCTTTCAGAACTCTCGGATGTATGCCATCTGGGCCTGGTGATTTTTCAGTTTTTAAGTTGTCTATCAGTTTTAGGACCTCCTCTCTCATCACCTCAATCTGACTCAGGTCTTCCAACACCCCTCCTGAAATCAGTGGTTCTGGAGTGGGCAAGCACTTCTCATCTTCCACAGTGAAGACGGAGGCAAAAAATGCATTTAGCTTCTCAGCCATTTCCCTATCATCCTTCAATACTCCTTTTACCCCTTGGTCGTCCAAGGGCCCCACTGCCTCCCTGGCTGGTTTCCTGTTTCTAATGTATTTGAAGAAAGTTTTATTGTTGGTTTTTACGTTTTTTGCTATATGCTCCTCATATTCCCTTTTTGCCTGCCTGACCTCAGACTTGCATTTTATTTGCCATAGCCTGTGTTCCGTTTTATCAGCCTCACTGTGACTAGCTTTCCACTGCTTAAAGGAATTCTTTTTACTTTTTACAGCCTCCATTACTCTGTTTGTTAACCATGCAGGCTTTTTCCTATACCTGTTTGTGCCTTTCCTAACCTGCGGAATATATATTTTTTGAGCTTCTAGGATCGTAGTTTTAAATAGATCCCAAGCTTCCCCAATTGTTTTGACCCTTTCTACTTTTCCTTTCAGTTTCCTCCCCACGTGTCCCCTCATATCAGAGAAATTACCCCTTTTAAAGTTAAAAATGGTTGTGTGAGTCTTTTTGGCCAATTCTCTATTTGTACAAATGATGAACTCAACAACATTATGATCACTGTTTCCAAGCGGTGCAATCACTTTTACATCTCTCACCAGGTCTTGAGTGTTACTTAGGACCAAATCAAGGATCGCCTCTCCCCTGGTAGGTTCCGTGACCATCTGCTCCATAGCACAGTCATTTAGAGTGTCTAGAAACTCAATCTCTTTTTCCCGACTAGAACACATATTGACCCAATCAATGTGTGGGTAGTTAAAATCACCTATTATTACACAGTGTTTTTGTCTAGTTGCTATCTTTAAGGCATTCATCATTTTATAATCCTCCTCTATCTTTTGATCTGGTGGGCGATAACAAACTCCCAGTGTTAAGTTTCCTTTTGGCCCCCCTATTTCAACCCATAGAACTTCCAGAAGCGAATCCAATTCACTTAGCCTCTCAATCTTTCTAGACTTTATACCCTCTCTGACATACAGAGCTACCCCACCTCCAACCCTTCCCCCCCTATCCTTCCGATATAATATATAACCGGGAATCACTGTGTCCCACTGATTTTCCTCATCCCACCAAGTTTCAGAAATACCCACAATGTCTATTTTTCCCTCCGACACCAAGCACTCCAACTCCCCGATTTTACCTCGGACACTTCTAGCATTTGTATAGAAACAGCTGTAATTTCCCTTACAAGTTAAGCCTGCATCCTTCCTCTTGCTATCTCGAGTCGTTGTCCGGCAGTCCATGTCACCAGCCATGGCCTCTGTGGACAATTTCAATCCACCTCCCTGTAGAAAAGCAACCGGTACCCCCTCACCTCTCTCAGATGAGCCAACCCGAACCAGAGACTTTTCATCTCCTGTCGGCTTTCCCCCAATATTCAGTTTAAAAGCTGCTCTGCCACCTTTTTGATTTTAAGTGCCAGCAGCCTGGTTCCTTCTCGGGACAAGTGGAGACCGTCTCGCCTGTACAGCTCCCTCTTGTTCCAAAAAGTATCCCAGTGCCTAACAAACCTGAACCCTTCCCCCCTACACCATCGTCTCATCCACGCATTGAGACTCCTGATCTCTGCCTGTCTCTCCGGCCCTGCGCGTGGAACAGGTAACACTTCTGAGAAGGCTACCTTGGAGGTCTTTGCTGAAATACTTATTGGAGGATAAATCCTCCGCAATATCAAGGAATGTTGCTAAATTTCTTTTTTTTGCATTTACAAAGCGCAAGCACCTCCTTAAAACTTCTTATGATGTCTCACTTCTGTAATGCTTTGGTAACCTGGGATTGTCTTGTTTGTTCCTGTATGCTGTGTGATGGGTCTCTGACCGTAATAAACTCTGATGATGAAGGCACTGTGGGTGTGGAGGTATTTGTGAATTTCCTGCATTGTGTAGGGGGTTGGACTAGATCAGTGATAGCAAACCTTTTAGAGACCGAGTGCCCAAACTGCGACCCAAAACCCACTTATATATTGCAAAGTGCCAACACGGCCATTTAGCCTGAATACTGAGGTTTTACTTTAGAAAAAACAACTCATACATTAACTTAAGATGATCCAAACAAAGTAAGGTAAAGCAATCTCACATGCTTTCATTGACTTAAAATTATTTGGCAGAGAATTTGACACTTTAACGATGGTCTGGGCCTGGCTGGGGCGATGGCACGCGTGCCCACAGAGGGCTCCGAGTGCCACCTCTGGCACCTGTGCCATACGTTCGCCACCACTGGACTAGATGATCCCAGAGGTCCGTTCCAACTCTATGATTCTAAGGCTGTCTTGTTTTGTGTGCTGTTTATTCTCTTAGAAGAGTCATTCACAGTTTTGGAGTTGGCTGTCATCAATGTGCGGTTGCTCAATTACTGTTGGAAGCCAGGCAGTGTGCATCTCACACCTCTTCTGCAGTCGCACCTTTGGATAACAACTGGGCTCCAGGTTCAGGTGGGTAGCCATGTTGGTCTGAAGCAGCAAACTTTATTCCAGGTTCAGTTCACCATACAGACTGTCCCGTACAAAGCCCTTCACGGCCCAGGACACCCCCCCACACACTGTGACAGCTGCACTTAACTGAACAAAGGTGCCAGCCTGCAAATGGCCACGATCCACAGTGGCCCATAGGTAAAGGTTCCCTTGCTCGAAAGCCAGTCGAGTCCGACTCTCATCTCATCTCCGTTTCCAAGCCGAAGAGCCAGCGCTGTCCAAAGACGTTTCCGTGGTCATGTGGCCGGCATGACCAAACACCAAGGCGCACGGAACGCTGTTCCCTTCCCACCGAAGTGGTACCTATCTATCTACTTGCAATGTCTTGCTTTCGAACTGCTCGGTTGGCAGGAGCTGGAACTAGAGACGGGAGCTCACTCCATCATGCGGCACACTCGGGTCTCGAACTGCTGAACTACCGACCTTCCACAGCTTGCAGTTCAGCGTCTTAACCACTTGAGCCACCGCAGCTCCCACCTATGACACTGCTTTGCCAATACAGGTTTCCAAGGCACAGGAACTTTGCTAGATCCAGATGGCTGGCAACCCCCCGCTGACCTGACTGGCACCCAGAACTCTGCTCCTGATGCTCGTCAACAAGCATTTGGATGATCTTACAGCTGGGGCTCTGCTGGGGTGGGACTCTGGGCCCACCCCCCTACTCGCGACTACCTCCTTCAGCACGGCGGGCCTCTGATTAGGACAGAGAGACCCCTGAAGGATTCTGCGTGCCTCACGACAGCCCCTTTTCCTGGGCCCCGTTCGCCGTGCGGTTAGAGGCCTGCTGTGCAGGGTACGGGCAGCTCTGCCTGCTGCTGGCCAGAGGCGAGGCTTAATCTGATCCCCAGCTTCTCCCATGGGGGCGAGTTGAAACCCCCCACCCAAGAGCTCTGGGGAGCAGATAAGGGAGTGAGAGAGATGCCATATTTATTATTTATTTATTTAAACATTTATACCCCGCCCTCCCCGCAAGCGGGCTCAGGGCGGCTTACAAGGGGCACATGCCCATATATAAAACCAGATAAAGCAATAAAATCATATATAACAACAACAATAACAATAACAAAGTGCTTTTGGTAAACAGATGGTCTTGAGTGGTTTGATGGCATCTACAAATCCTCCCCAATGGGGTGACACTGTCCAGCAGATGGTTAAAGCCAGTCCCGCATTATCAATGCCACGCGGTTTGTGGCGGAACTTCCAGGGCGATTCCTAGTCCCGATGGTATTGCTACCGTTGGTGGTGGTGGCAGCGGCGGCCCCTATGCAAAAGCCTGGCGGAAGAGCTCCGTCTTGCAGGCCCTGCGGAACTGCACCCCTTCTCGGAGGGGTGCGGTTGCTGCCTTAGGGCCTGCCTCCCCTGGCCTTAGTGCGGTGGGAGCCTGCTACTGTAGGGTATCTGTGGCCGGAGCGGCCTCGCTTTCTTCCCTGTGCCTCTCCGTCTGTTTGCATGAGGGGAGTCAAAACTCCCCCCTGCAGAGATCCTGTGAGCATTTTAGCCTCTTCTTTGGCATGCCACATTCCTCCCTACAGCAGAGGGTGCAGTTTCCTTTTTCTCCCCCCCCCCAATTATGTTCTGTGTGTCAGGAGCAGGAAGATGCCCCCTGGATGGCTGCCTCCACGTGTGGCAAACATGGGCACCATTGGCAGACCACTCCCTGACTGGTGGGCATCAGCTGTGTTGCTGTGGTCTCAAGCGCACTTGCTGTGCACTCCGGAGGACCCAGGAATGGCGTTCTCTTAGAATTCCTCTTCTATGCTGAGAGGGCACAGGGTACTGACCAATGCTCCCTCTAAGCTGTGGAGCAAAAATGCTACTTTGTGAGCTGCTGGCATTAAAGTTGTGAGCGAGCCATTTGGCTGCTGCATAAACTAGTTTGCTCTGGAGCCCCATCCTTCCTGAGCTGAGACAAAAATGTGTGAGCCGGAGGCTAAGAAACGGTGAGCTAGCTCACACTAACTCAGCTTAGAGGGAACACTGGTACCGACTAGCTGTGCTGGTGCCATGCGGGGAGTTAGGAGCAGGCTGCTGTCCCCTGGGGAGAAGTTTGCTAAGACCTCCACCCCCCTTCCCCCGAGGAGGACGTGACTGTAATGATTCCATGTTTTGGTGTGTGTGTTCCTTTAAATGTTTAGTTTGACTGCAGTAGTAGGAGAAGAGTGATAGAGGGTGACAAGTGTGATTTGATTGGCTGCTGACTAAGAGTGTGGGAGGAGGGGTGTCTGGGAGGATTCTGTCTATGAGGAGATTCTGTGATATGAGAGAGACAAGTATGGAAGCGTTTCGAAGAGAGTCTGTGTGACTCTGAGAGTTATGAAGGATTCTGTATGGGAAGTTTGAAGAGAGAACATAGTCTGTGTGACTATAGAATTCTGAGTCTAATTCTGTGTGAATAAGACCCACAGTTTAGTCTGTGTGACTAAGAGAGTGATTCTATTCAGTGTGAATAAAACAAAGAGACTAGCCTGTGTGGCTATATATATGAGAGAGAGTATACTGAGTGTATAAGCCTGTCAGAGTGGAGTTTGAGAGACTGTTTGTGGCACCAGTTATATTTATAAGTTCCTTTCTTCAGCAACTGTTCAAAATAACCAGAAACCTATTTTGTTCTTTATTAAATAAATCAATTTTTGTTTAAACTTATCCCAGAGATCAGTACAATACTTCCTCAGGGCCACATAGTCCTCTGAAGTGCCCAGACCCTAGGTCATACTATCAAAAGAGAGAGAATTGGAATTTTTAATGCCTGGTGGCAGCAGAAAACTACCAAGTTTATATACACAGAGAGTGTTTAAAGGTAAACCCGTTTCCCCTATAAGTGAGGATGTCACCGTGACTAAACAGGAATCCAGACTCCCACCACTCCGCTTCCCATTCCAATAGAAATCACAGCCTGACTTGCATTCTCAGGCCTTGACTTCTATTACAACACCGTCATTTTCAACAGGAACCTTATTTTCATGATTGAAAATACATTTTTAAATCAAAAATAGCCAAGTCCTTTCTGCCATGTCTTTTTACCGTAAAGGTAAAGGTTCCCTTGCTCGAAAGCGAGTCGAATCCGACTCTAGGGTTGCGGTGCTCATCTCCGTTTCCAAGCCGAAGAGCCAGCGCTGTCCGAAGACGTTTCCGTGGTCATGTGGCCGGCATGACTAAACACCAAGGCGCACGGAACGCTGTTACCTTCCCACCGAAGTGGTCCCTATTTATCTACTTGCAATTTCTTGCTTTCGAACTGCTAGGTCGGCAGGAGCTGGAACTAGAGACGGGAGCTCACTCCGTCATGCGGCACACTCGGGTCTCGAACTGCTGAACTACTGACCTTCCACAGCCTGCAGTTCAGCGTCTTAACCCCTTGAGCCACCGCAGCTCCCTTTTTACCGTAAGCAACAGCAATTGATATTCAGAGGTGTTATTTAATGTCCGAACCTCTCTTTACAAGGGAGACATAATTCACAAAAGGGACAATGTGCTGCAAGGGACAAAAGCGGCCACCAATACCCCCAGCTCCCCGTGCACGCATGAGAAAGCAGCATGCTCCCACAAGAGAAGGCCCTTGCACACCTCCCCAGGAGCATTTTCAGGAAGCACGGGGAGACGGTGGCTGCCCTCCCAGGCAGGCCACTTTGGGGCTAGACTTGGAATGACTCCCTTCTTTGCACCAAAAAGAGAGCAAGCGAGCCTGCTTCCAAATCCGGTCTCCAGCAAGGGATTGTTTGAGTAAGGCACAGCACCTGCCTTTCCAGTGTCACTGAAATGCACAGTATTTTCAAGCAGCCTGGAGTACAAGCTGCTTATTGGGAAGACTCATCACTCGGATACCAAGCAGCGACTTCAAGAACTTTTTTAATGCCGGCCAAATATCTTACACGTTACAGTGGCATTAGCACACACAAGACTGCAGTAATAACGTTTCATTTGGTCAAGTGCCACCTTCCCCCTGTTCTCCAGGAAGGTGAGCCCACTTACTTTGGAAGCAGAAGTAGGCCTATATCCAATACAAAGCCTTAATAAAAATAGACTCTCCTCTAGGCACAGAACAAGGAAACCCTGGTCCGTACAGCGCTCACTAGCTGTGCAGTGTGCCTTGTTTAAAAGCCCAAAGATGACTGGGGTGTGTGTGTGTGACAAGAATGACAGAAAAGCCGCCGGAAACAGACACGAGAACGACACGCTTCTCTCTACTGGCTGGACCGATCTGAAGCCCAAGCAAACCAGACTCTGAACGAAAGGAGCAGAAATGTTGCCGGCCGATAAACCTTAACCATTTTGGTCGGCCCTGCCCCTTACAGACCATCACGACATCCTCGGGAGAAAAGCACAGACTTCCCAGACTCTCTTCTGCTGCTTCTCCTCGGTGGCCGCCACAGCGGGTGCGGAGAGCCCTCTTCCGTCCTGCTGTGGGACCGGAGGCGAGGAAGGGCAGGCCCCCAGCCACACCCGCTGGCATGGGGCACATCCCGCCCAGGCCCGAGTTTGATCTACGACCTTGAACGACACTCCGGTTTAAAACCCGGCTCACCACGCCCCCCTCACCGGGAAAACAAAGAAGGCCTGGCTCCCCAGTCTGCCCCCAGTCTGTTCTCATCCTCTCAGCATGCGAGTCCTCCGTGGGCTGGGGAAAGAAGGGGAAACCTGGTCATCTTCGCATGAAGTTTTTTTCCAGGGCCGCTGGTGTCCTCTGGATGGAGTGAATGTTCCTCTTGACCCTTTCCTCGAGAGAGGAGGTGGACGCACTCTCTAGCTTCATGTGGCTGCAGGAAAACCGAGAAAGGGGGCGGGGGGTGAGATAAGGTGAAAGAAAGGTGACCCAGCAGTTCTACCCGGATGAGGGTTCTGTTTTGTGCCTGCAGTGGGGAGGCCACAGGTGTGAGCAGGAGGGCATGGGCTATGAGCAGAGGTGAGCCTGGGGTGAGGAGGAAGGGGCCTAACTGCCAAATTCCCCCCCCCCCCATTTTATGTGGATGGGGGGAAGGCA